>NC_056726.1:1867906798-1868171798 GCF_019279795.1 Protopterus annectens | reverse complement strand
ATAGTATAAAAGAAGCGCACCTCATTAGTTAACATGGTGGTTTAGATTAGCGGAACAATATGGCTAACACAAAATGTTTTTCACCAAGTGTCGTAGGAGAGTACTACGAGTGTGTTAAGTCTCAGAAAGGCAGAGATACGCTTAATATAGATGGGTATTTGTACACCTTAGAAAAGGTAATGAAAGTTCGCAGGTACTGGTGTTGTAAGGATAAATTAAAAGAGTGTTGTAAGGGGCGTGCAGTGACTAAAAGAGAAATGCACGGTGAAGTACCATTAAAATGTACAGGGCATCATCATGCCTGTGATGCTTGTGATGTTGAAAGATATATTGCCTGTGATAAATTAAAAGAAACAGCTTGTACATGTCGGGATACCCCTGCTTTAGTTGTAGATGACATTTGTGCATCTACATCTACAGAGTATACAGCCTCACTTCCAACAAGGCGATCAATGTTACAGCAAGTAAACAGGGTCCGCTGTTCTGCAGTGCGAAGTTATGTCACTGCTAGTAGTACTTTAGATACTGTAAACCCAAGTGACTGTACCCTAAAAGGAGGTAAATTTCTGCAGAAAAGAAAGACTGACCTTGCAAACAAGATACACGTTTTACTATTTTCGACTGTTGAAAACCTCAGGGATTTAAGTAAATCCCCTATGTGGTTGATGGATGGTGTGTTTTTAACAAGAGGTAGATTGTGTAGACAACTATATAGCATTCATGCACTTATTACAGTTGGCGAAAATACAAAGTGTGTACCATTAGTATTCTGCTTGATGTCAAAGAAATCCTTCAAATGCTACAATTTTTTGTGGGACTGTCTCAATGAGTTGTTAAGAGAGGCTAATGTGAATGTTTAAGTTAGATTTATTTTAACTGATTTTGAGATGGCAGCAATTCATAGTATAAAACAAAACTTTCCTGGTGTACATTCAAAGGGTTGTCTGTTCCATTTCGCTCAAGCTATCTGGAGAAAGTTACAAAGTTTAGGACTAGCAACATTGTATGGAAGGTCTGTGATGTTTCAAATAAACGTATAAAAGCTGATCGCGTTGTCATTTTTAGCAGTAGATGATGTAGTAACAGCGTTTTTACAGTTGAGTGAATCTTTTCCTAATGAGGGTAAACAGTTACTTTCCTACTTCTCAGATACATATGTCATGGGTCAGCCTAGAAAGCAAAATACTAGGTTATCTGCTATTTCCAGATTCCCTCCTATGTTCAGTATTGCATTCTGGAATGTATCTGAATTGAATGCACTTTGTCTACCTCGAATGCAAAATCAGGTTGAGGGATGGCATAGATGCATTCGATGTTTACTTTGGACGGCGTATTGCTGATATTTCGTCTGTGTTATCTCTACTTGTTAGAGAGCAGAACAGGGTAAATGAGACCAGACTCCGTTTACAGTCTGCTTCTCCTCCATCTCCTAAAAAAAGGAAAACAATTTTGAAATGTGAAAGACTGCAGCAGGTACTACAGCATAAAGATCAGTACACTACACAGGAGTTTCTTCGGGCTGTTGCAATTCTTCTGAAAATGTAACGCTAACTCTAATGTTCACCATCGAGCACACTTTGGGATAATGTCATGGTTTATTACTACATAATTTATGTTTCATGTTTTGCACAGTGGATATTTCACATTTAGGGTATGTATAGTGGTAGGATAGCTTCTTAGGTAGTTGATAGATTTATTATGTAGGTAGTCATTTTACACGTTTATTTTTGTTTAATGCATTGTAGCCTGTTACGTCACTAGGGTGAAGGTGCTGGCCAAACAAAATCATTCGATATTTTGATTTTCGGTAAGTTTGTGTTTCAGTTAAATAAGCGTTCGCTTAAATTGTGTCGATCTTGTCATACTCGACATTTTAAGCATTTGTTTATTTAATATAGACCCATATATCTATATATATATATATATATATATATATATATATATATATATATATATATATATATATATATGTGTGTGTGTGTGTGTAATGTGTAATTTAAATGTCCAAACTGTAAAAAGCTAAAATAAATAGAGCACAAAAGTCAAATTTTTCAGATGTGGATGGCATGAGGAAATGTGAGATATTTGTATAGTGAAGACTGGGAACTTGACCACTCCCCACTGCAGTACAGTCTTGGAGATAGTATATATAATTAAACCACCACAATGGGATGAATCAGCTAAATACCCTTTCACAACAAGTACTAAGAACCAAACAGCAGTAGGCAGCTACACGGTCAATAAAGGTTCGTCCTCACCACAAACAATTCAGGAAAAATGTCAGTTCCACAAAGCAGTATGTATAAAACACAGGTTTATTCCAAACTTTGCAGATTTAGCGCTTTCGCTTCATTCCATGAAACTTCTTCAGAATAATGCATTTAAAAAACTCCCTCATTTATAGTGGTCTACATAAAATGCATTGGTTCACATTTTAAATACTGTTACATCATACATAAAGTAGTTAGGAAGATCTTCTACATTGCTCAAACATCTGTCTCTAATTAAAAAAACATACCACATCTTAAAAGGCCATCACATTTGCAAGGCAATTACATCTTAGCATGTTTTAAATAACATTACATATATTACAATACCTTATAGGTGTGTGTGTGTGTGTGTGTGTGTGTGTGTGTGTGTGTGTGTGTGTGTGTATATATATATATATATATATATATATATATATATATATATATATGTACAGGAAAATCAAGTTGGGGAAGTGGAGGTTGATTATTTGGATGTAAAATTATATAAGGATAGTATAAACCGGAACTTATTGTCTAGAATATATAGGAAACATTTTTTTTCCAATACATATTTGCATTTTGATAGCTACCACTCCCGATATTTAAAGAAAAATATTATCAAGGGACAGATGGTCTGTGTGGCATGGATGACATCTAAAAGGAATGATTTTGTAGAATAAATTGAATTTATTGGTAAATTATTTGAAGATAGGAAGTACCCGGTTGAATTAATACAAGCCATTAACGATAAAATTATTGGAGGGTAGGGTACAAAATATGCTCCTTTATTGAATGGTGATTATCTAGTAGGTATGGGGACTAGTGAAAATATATGAGAAGTTCCCCAAAGTACAAATGAAATACAGAATGGGCATTATTTTGTAATAAGGTATAACCAAGATACAGTTAAGGTGAGGAATATAGTTCTAAAGTATTGGAACATATTTAAAATCATGAAACCACGAAACACTACACCAGCCAGGAAAAATGAATACATGAACCACAAAGCTGGGAATGGGGAAACAGATATTTTACTGTATAAAAGACTTAGTAAAAATATATAGACGTAAGCGCTTTCGTAAGGCACACTGACCAAACTTCATCAGACAATAAAAATATATTTCACAGTTCAGCATTTATATTATACCCACACCCTTCATTTAATTAATTAAATATTAAATACCCACACATAATGACACAGATCTTTACACTTGAACATAATACAAAAAACATATAAATATAAATGAAACTGAAAATAAACTAAAAAAGTAATAATTACAACTAATTAATGCATAAAAAAGTGATATTCAAAAATGTATATGCATATATAAAATAATAACATCTCATCTGTCTAATACCCTGAGCTTTAATTTTCTGCTGATAGAAATAGTATCATTCAACCCAGGGGGAACATGAGTGTTAAGAAAGACCTGCCACCAAATTTCTTTATCTTCTAACCACAACTTCCAAGGTCCACCCCAATCTCTCTGCTTGATCTACTGTAAAACCAGAAATTTAAAGGTATGGTCGGGGAACTTTTTAATATGCCTATATAGGGCATTTTTTTCTTAACACCGATGAACATCATATAAATGTTCGTAAATACATTGACTCAACTTACGTTGAGTTTTTCTGACATAAAAGCCAGAACAATTTTATATGTGTTTTAAATGTGTATTGGAATGTTTTTATGTGTACATAAGTTATAAATAGTGTTTTTTAAGTGTATATATGTTATATATAATGTTCCTTAGTGATGGTGTGATTAACTTGTGCACCTGATTTGTAATTAGCTTAGAACCTATCAGCTTTGTTTTGCATACATTTAAGTGATGAGTTTTTATGGCAGCGTTGTAGTTTGAAAAAGCCTTTTTGGTGAAAGCGCTAACTTGTGCTAGCTAATTAAATATCCTTTTATACAGTCTACTGGTGTTGGTGTTCGTTTATGAAGTGACAGTAATCGAGGAAGCTTGCGGCTGTTGTCTTTACCTGCATGTGGACTTTTCATTTATTATCTCTGTTATCGCATTCGGATGCAGGAGAGTTAATCCCTCTTTTGGTTTGCTGTGTTTTAGTATCTTATGTTCTATTTTGTTACCAATTGAGGGAGATGGCCGTTACTGAGATTGGTGTTAATGTGGAATTACCATACAGGCTAGAGGAACCAGAATTGATGACCTGGAAGTCTATTCGTTTCAAGGACTGTTTGGCAGCTACGGAGAATTTACTGCTCAGCTATGTACCGGATTTTGGAGCTGATAACGCTGATGTGGTAGCAGAATTGGGGACAGACCTGAATAGGTTAGAGCTGGACTTTATTAAGCTAAAGAAGTTGCAATTGCAATGGCAACACTTCGAAGCCTGCATAGAAAAACACGTTGTCCCACGAGGATTGCGCGTTTTAAAGATGCCCATGTCAGGTAATGCTTTCCCTGAATTATTGCATAAATGGCAACAGTTAAATTTGAGTTTAAGTTTTGATTATATGAAACTACTGAATGAGTTTCATAAGACTGAGGAAGAGGCATTACGCAGGAATGTTAATGAGCAGTACAATAAGTTTTTTACTAAGTACAAGTGTTCTAAAGCACAGTCTGGTCTAGAACGGCTATTGGACAATGTACAGCTGTTTGAGAAACGGCTTCTCGAACAGAAAAAGAATAAATTGATGAGAGACATACAAGATTTCCGTTTCGGTCATGTTTTCACTTGGCCACGTTCCAATGAAGGACATGTGAATGGACAATATGTTAGGAATGTTCCTAATGGAAGTGTACGAGTTGATTCTGTTTTACATAATGAAGTTGCACATGTCGTTGAAGTACCTGCTAACACAACTGACATAGTAGATGTTAATAATGCAAGTTTGTTTTTAGGCAATGCTAACAATATTGTTAATAATCATGATAACATGACTACTGTCAGTGACTCATATGTTGTAACTAATAATAGTGAAGTGCAGAGTGATGTCCTTGGACAAACTAGTGTGCATGTTGAACCAGTGGTAAGGAAGAAGATTCCAATTGTCAGGACCACTACTTCTCCTGCCACAGAAGTTAGGTCGTCTTTTCCTACTCCTTTCCCAATAGCCAACAATACCTATCTTGGGAGACGGAGGTCCCAGAGCAGAGGCAGGAACAAGCAGAAAGGATCGGTGGGGAGCATTCAGGGCCTACTCTGTAGAAAATGTGGGAAAAGGTGGGGAATCATTAGTGGTCAATTTGTCAAGCAGGATGTTAAGTAAATATGAGGAGGAGGTCCTGAATAAAGGTCTGAGTTTCATACCTACTTGTGATAGTGATGTCACAGATTCCATACTGGACATCAAGATGTTTGTTAGAAAAGCACAGTTAAAGTTAGATTTTGGAGTTCATAATGAAATAATAGCACAAAATGATTTAGGGAAGTTTCGTCCCAACAGCCTATATATGCCTGTGCTGCACCCTTTGTTGGATACTTTTTCTAAGTTGGTAGAAGATAACCTTTATAAGTATTACAATGAGAGGAAGAGATTTGGGCCTAGATTTTCGAAATTTAATCTAACATATTTACAAAGAAAAGCTTTGAATGATCTTAGAAGTGACAATTCAATAATAATTAGACCAGCAGACAAGGGGGGACCAGTGGTGGTTATGGATATGGATAAGTATACTCATAGTATGAATTTGATGCTTAGCAATGCTAACTTTTATGAGACCATTAGTTTGAGTGAAGTAGGAATAAAGGTGTTTCAAGTTTATGATACACTCGATGATATACACCAAAATCAGCTTATACCTGACACACTCCTGAGGTATTTAAAAGTAAGTAATCCACGTATACCAGAAATAAAGGGACTGCCTAAAGTCCATAAGTGATGAAGACCAACAGCAATGCAAAGCACAAGTTGTAGAACAAACCAAGCAAAACAGGAATGCAGGATAAAATTTATTCCGGTACCTCGGCCCCAACAGCCTTCAAAGGAATAACATGTAAACTTCCAAATGCAGTATATATACTAATACTGCCAATTAGACATAATTACATATCATTGAAAATGATTAATTAAGGCAACATCCAGTTTTAAAGGGACAATACACAATTCATACTGTTCCTATAGACTCTATGACAATAAAATGCCTATCAAAATAGCTTAGAATAATGATTAAACATTTAAATTAACTTCTAAGTTAAGCCCTCGAGGTTTTAATGTTCCATATTTTAAAATAAATCTACTTTCTAAATTCAGTAGACTTTTTAAGTAATTACCTCCAAAAGAAACATTAGGTTTAGCTAAAGCACTAAAAAATAATGAATCTGCAGACCCTTTATGTGTATTTTGAAAATGTTCAAATATAGGACTGCTCATTCTTGCATTACGTACATCTCCTATATGTTCTAATATACGATTTTTAAGTTGTCGCTTAGTTTGACCTATATAATATTTTGGTACTAAGCAGTCACAACCAATGATATAAACCACACCACAAGAGCAACAGTTAAATTTGTGTTCAGCAAAATATTTAACCCCATTTATAGCACTGCCTGAAAGATTCTTTACCCTCCTACATATCTTACATTTGCCACATTGAAACATGCCAACTTGTTGTTCCAAATATGACATATTTTTATCATTACCAAACTGTCTAAATTTCAAAATTTCTTTTAAATTACAATATCTGCCATATGAAAAAGAAACATGATTTGGAAAAAGATGTCCAATATCTTCATTATTACAAACTAGAGGCCACAAAAAATTAACAATATCAGATAAAATATCAGAAAATAAAGAAAATTTGGTGACAAAAAATATCCTATTTTCCTTATTTTTATCCCTCTCTGTACTATTAATATTAGATGTCTTAATAATATGATGTTTTTGATCATACTCAAACTTTGCTCGAGTTCTCTTTAGCAAAGCTTCCAAATAGCCTCTATTTAATAGCCTTTCACAGACTAAATCAAATTCCAAGCTCAAAAATTTTGATTCAGAGGTATGTTCATACATTCTTTTAAATTCCCCATAGGGGAGTGCTTCAATTAAGTGCCTAGGATGTGCACTTGATGCATGAAGAAAATTATTAGCAGCTACCTCTTTTCTAAACGGTTTAAATTGGACAAGCCCCTGTTTGTCCACATAAAGCAGAATATCTAAAAACTGAACATTCTGTTTGTTAGTAATGTAGGTAAATTCTAAACCAAATTCATTTTTATGCAAATCTAACATAAACTTATCAAACTCCAAGACATCCCCTCTACAAATAAAAATGAGGTCGTCTATAAATCTATAATAAGAAATGACATTATTTTTAAAGAATGTCAAGGAGTACAAAAAATTGTTTTCAAATATTGACATGAACAAAATAGCGTACGATGGAGCAAAACTTGCTCCCATTGCAGTGCCATCTACCTGAAGAAAAAACTTATTATCAAATGTGAAATAATTATGATTGAGAGCAAATTCTAGAAGACAAATTATAAATGATGTGCGTGGACCTTCACCTAAAATTTTCATTATGGCCTCCAAACCCAATTTATTACTAATATTAGTGTATAAAGATTTGACGTCAACTGTGGCCCAATAAAAATCAGAATTCCATGCGAAATTTCTGATTATTTCACAATATTGGTTTGTATTCACAATATGGGACACAACATATTTTAAATATTCCTTTAACACACTATCCAAAAAGATCCCCACAAATTCTAAATAACCACCACAACTAGACACAATAGGTCGGCCTGGTGGATCCGACATATTCTTGTGTATTTTAGGTATGGTGTAAAAATTAGGATCTCTAGGATTGGCCACAAAAAGACGTTTCACATCATTACTATTCAGGAATCCAAGTCTCTCACCTCTCTCTAAAATCTCAAGCAACAAAGCATTGTACTCAAAGATGGGATTGCTAGGCAGTTCAACATATACTTAATCATTGCATAGTAAATCATAACTCATTTTAAGGTAATGGCATTTGTTTAAAATTACCCATTTGCCCCCTTTATCTGCAATGCAAAAAGCATATTTTTTGGCAGCCTCTTTCATTTCCTTTAAAGCATTCCATTCTAATTTATTTAAATTGAATGAAAAATATTTCTTCATGAAATTGGCATACTCCATTTCCACCTTTTTGCATAGGACATGCTCAAATGTCCTCAAAACCGCTGAGTTTTTAGGTGGATAAAAATTGCTACGACTAGGAAGCTCAGGTAAAGTAAATTTACCATATCCTGTAAAGAATCTCCCTGAGTTAATGACCACTGAACCCGCCCCATCATCTCTTTCCAATAGACTAGTATCTCTATGACTGGGATTATTCAAGATATTTTCTCCCATAACCTCATGTACAGAAATATCCAACAGTGGATCAAAGAGAATAGACAAATCTTCCCAATCATCTTCATCACTTGAACAAATAGAAGGATTACTAGCTATATTATCAATAAATGCTAAAGAATGATTTTCAGCAGTTCTTACATCATAAACATCATTTGAAATGCTTTTTTTCTCAAAAAACACTTTTAAATGCAATTTCCTGCAAAAAAACGTTTAATATCTAAAAGAATGTCACAAAGAGCAGGAACTTTCGTTGGAACAAACTTGCTGCCCAAATTTAACACTGTAATCATTTCAGGCTTGAGGACAAAATCACTTAAATTCAAAATACTGGACCCATCTTTAGTATTTTCATAAGTCAAAATACTATTCGTAGAGTTGGCTGATAAATAATGAGTGTTATCAAACAAAATGCTCTCTCCATGTAGAGTAGAAGCACCACTAACAGTTACATTCGCCAGACACTCAGCAGTGCGCCCAATACCAGAACAAACAGCATGTGTTAAAGCATTCGCTTGAACATTAGACCCAGTACTGTCTGTAGAAATGGCTGATAAATGATGAGTGTTATCGAACATAATGCTCTCTCCATGTAGATGTTAAAAATGCAAGTTTGTTTTTGGGCAATGCCAGTAACGATGTAAATAACATTGCTAATAATCATGATGATATGAGTACTGTCGCTGATTCATATGTTGTAACCAATAATAGTGAAATGCAGAGTGATGTCCTTGGACGAACTAGAGTGCAAGTTGAACCTGTGGTAAGGAAGAAG
Organism: Protopterus annectens; assembly: GCF_019279795.1. NCBI lineage: Eukaryota > Metazoa > Chordata > Ceratodontiformes > Protopteridae > Protopterus > Protopterus annectens. Next base: position 1,868,162,458 of record NC_056726.1, on the reverse strand, counting down.
ACCCCAATTGTTAGGACCACTACTTCTCCTGCCACAGAAGTTAGGTCGCCTTTTCCTACTCCTTTCCCGATAGCCAACAACACCTACCTTGGGAGATGGAGGTCCCAGAGCAGAGGCAGGAACAAGCGAAAAGGATCGAGGGGGGAGCATTCAGGGCCTACTCTGAAGAAAATGTGGGAAAAGGTGGGGGATCGTTAGTGGTCAACTTGTCAAGTAGGATGTTAAGTAAGTATGAGGAGGAGGTCCCGAATGAAGGCCTGAGTTTCATACCTACTTGTGACAGTGATATCACAGACTCCATACTGAACATTAAGATGTTTGTTAGAAAGGCACAGTTAAAGTTAGGTTTTGGAGTTCATAATGAAGTAATAGCACATAATGATATAGGGAGGTTCCGCCCCAACAGTTTATATATGCCTGTGTTGCACCCTTTGTTGGACACTTTTTCCAAACTGGTAGAGGATGACCTATATAAGTATTACAATGAGAGGAAGAGGTTTGGGTCTAGATTTTCGAAATTCAATCTGACATATTTGCAAAGAAAAGCTTTGAATGATCTTAGAAGTGAAGAATCAATAATTATTAGACCAGCAGACAAGGGGGGACCAGTGGTGGTTATGGATATGGATAAGTATACTCGTAGTATGAATTTGATGCTTAGTAATACTGATTTTTATGAGACCATTAGTTTGAGCGAAGTAGGAATTAAGGTGTTTCAAGTTTATGATACACTCGATGATATATATCAGAAACAGATTATACCTGATACACTCCTGAGGTATTTAAAAGTAAGTAACCCACGTATACCAGAAATAAAGGGACTGCCTAAAGTCCATAAGTCCTTGACTGATCCACCAATGCGACCTATTGTCGCAGGACAGGGATGGTTGACTGAACCTTTTTCCATTTTATTGGAATTTTTTCTTAGACCTATGGTTGAGTCTAATGTTTATGCATTAAGGGATAGCAAACAGTTCTTGGTTGATCTTTATGAGTATACAACAACTTTAGATGACCTGGAGCCATATATTCTTGTAACGTTGGATGTGGTAAGCCTGTTTACAGTCATCCCTAATGCTGAAGGTATGTTAAGGCTTCAGCATTATTTAAGGGGCAATTCCGATTTTGATGATGAGTTTATAGATATTCTTTCTTTGTTTATGGAAATTGTCCTTGAAAATAATGTATTTATGTTTGGGGATAAAATGTTTATACAGAAGGATGGCGTGGCTATGGGCACATCTTGTGCCCATAGCTACGCCAACCTGGTAACGGCTGACTGGGAGGTGGATTCACTTTTTACCATGGCTGGTTTCAGTGAGAATGTAGGTTATTATAGACGATTCGTAGATGACCTCTTCCTAATTTGGAAAGGTGATGAGGCATCTTTGCTATTATTTGTAGAAGATCTTAATGGCCTTACAGATTTTCTCAAGTTTACAGTGAATTATTCCACTTCAAATTTGTCATTTTTAGATGTGAGTATTAATAGACTTACGAATGGATTATTGAATACGTCCATACATAGGAAGCCATGCTTTAGAAACACTTTGTTGCACCGGCACTACATGCATCCGAGGTATGTGTTTGAAAATATAATGAAAGGACAGTCCATGAGGGCATCAAGACTTAATCCTAGTGCAGTTGGGTATTCACTGGAAATATCCGCCCTTAGAGACAGGCTTTTAGAAAGGTAATATGCTCCTAGAGATGTAGAAAGGAATATGAAGGAAGTAGATTTACTTAGGAGTGATGTAGCTAAACCCTATTTTTCGGATTGGAGAGGTGTTAACCCCACTTGTCCAGTTGTTAAAACAGAACCCCTTAGGGTACCTTTGTATTTTACCAGGGATGTTAGTATTATAAGAGAAGTTGTGAAGAAACACTGGGATGTCTTGAATCTGGACGATGAGTTGTCCAGTGTAGTGGGACTGAATCCCAGTTTTACGTATAAGAATAAACAAAATTTGAAGAATAAACTCTGTGATAGACCAGTGCCAAGGTCGTTGTGCTCAAGGAATAGTAGTTTTAATACTTTGTCATGTGGAAGATGTAATCAATGTAAATATATAGACTCGGGTTTGATCTTTACACATCCTTCCACTGGGATCAGTTATGAATTTAGGACCAGCACATGTTGTACAAGTACTAATGTAGTGTACTTAGCCCGGTGCGTTTCATGCATGTCCTTCTATGTAGGAAAGATGTGCAGACAGTTCAGGGAACGCATCAGGGAACATATTTATAGTATAAGAACTGGTTCTGAACATAATGCACTCGCGAAACATATTAAAAGTATGGGTGCTGAACATCATTTTGTTTTTAGTGTCCTACAACAGGTTTTATCTAATATCAGAGGTGGGGATGTAGATGCCCATCTACAAGAGAGTGAACTTCGATGGATAGTCAGGTTGAGAGCGGATAAAAATCCTGGACTAAATGATAAGGTACAAGTGAAACCAATTTTATGTAAAAAACAGCTGTTCAGACAATAATTGCTAGTTTTTTATGAGTGACTAAGAAGTTTATATGTGTTTTTTGGTTTACTACTGAAATGTCGATCCCGACATGTGCGACTCGTCTTGCACGAACGCGGAACTGTGATCGCCACTACACCGACTCCCAGATGTGCGAACGGCAAAACCTCGCCCCTATTCGACCCATGGTAGCATGGGTGTGGAGGTGTTGCGCGGCCGGTAATGTCGATCATCGAAGTTTTTGCTTTTTCGGTTCGCTAGCGAACAGTTTTCGCAGTTTCGGTTTGCGCAAACATGTCGATGAGGTCGCCGTTCGAATGAAGTGCATTCGCACATTCAATAGTAAACCGTGTTTTTTATATGTATTTTTATATGTGTTTTAAATGTGTATTGGAATGTTTTTATGTGTACATAAGTTATAAATAGTGTTTTTTAAGTGTATATATGTTATATATAATGTTCCTTAGTGATGGTGTGATTAACTTGTGCACCTGATTTGTAATTAGCTTAGAACCTATCAGCTTTGTTTTGCATATATTTAAGTGATGAGTTTTTATGGCAGCGTTGTAGTTTGAAAAAGCCTTTTTGGTGAAAGCGCTAACTTGTGATAGCTAATTAAATATCCTTTTATACAGTCTACTGGTGTTGGTGTTCGTTTATGAAGTGACAGTAATCGAGGAAGCTTGCGGCTGTTGTCTTTACCTGCATGTGGACTTTTCATATCTCAATATTTGTCAGTTATGTTGTGAGTCTTGAGTTGTGTAACTGTGGTCTAACAACAAAATTAATACCTTTCAGTTAAAATATCCCACCTGTCCTACCTCATTCATAATCTACTGTGATGACATGAAAACGTGACATAAATGTGCTAAAGCAGACTAGAAGTTTCAGGATCTCCTGTGTCATAATAATGAATAAAACAAAATGGTCTGCCGTTTTTCTGATATTATCATTAATTACTAAGTAACAGTTCATTTACTCTGCACCTGCTAAACAGATTGTATTTGGATTATGGTGGCATAAACTGTTCAACTTTGTGATATATTTGCGGAAAGGAGTAAAAATCTCCATAGACTCAGTAACCTACCTGTTAGCCTGAGGTGGCCTGTGACTAGCCTTTCAAGCCATAAAAGACCTAATCTTATTCCACCTTCTGTTTCTTCTCAAAACCAGTGCTTCTACAAACACCTGCACTGGTGCTCTAAATGCACACCAAAACACAAACGACTAGTTAGGGGGTTTAGGATTCTAATACAGTATATTCTAAGCCAATGCAATAACTTGCCACTACAGGTCAAACCAAGTGCTACTTTGGCTACCATTAAGGCTAGTCTTAATGAATGGATGGATGAGCAGACACAATTTTACTCCAAGGTTATCTTATGTAAGGTCCAAACAACCAGGAAGGCAAAAAACACAAGTGAATAAAAAACCATGATGCCAGAAAATCCTCACAAATCCAGAAAAATGTATTAAAATAACAAATCTCTAGTGCCTCTGAAACTATGCCTTTCAAGAGTTAATTAATGCACACATTAAAAACACATTTAAATACTTAGAACATAATGGCTTCAATTAACACAATCAAGAAATGATTAAATAACACCATAATAACAATTTCCAATTAAAATCACTATTAAGGCCCTTTGGAAAAAAATGTTCCAAATTTAAGAATGAAAACTGCTTCCTTATATAGTAACTGATTTTTCAAATTCATACTCGGGCCAATTTTAATTTTCCTGATTGTCTGATTGAAGACTGCTGGAACAGGGCTCAGTTTTGAGATTTTTTATTGGTTAATTGGTTAATTTGTTTAAATCAGTTTGCTCTTGTTTGCTACTGTTATATGTAAGTGTGTATCTGTTCTCCTGTGTTAAATCGACCTAAACAGAGTTTAAATATCTTTAGCAAAGTCTAGTTACAGGTTTTGCTGTATCCAGATTTGTTTGTGTGATTCCTGTGTTTCCTGATACGTCATCTTGTGTAGGCCAGGGCCTGCCTGCACTTAGTAGGAGTAAGTGAAGTGCTTGGAACTGGTCTGGCATATGGTGTTGAGCTAAGAGCTCAGGGATAAGTGCTGATTAGTCAGTTCCAGTGTTTCTATTTTACTTTCATTTTTGTGGCATTTACACCCAGCATTTGCATGGGTTTGTGCTTGTTTGCCCATCATACACTGCTGCTGTGCTGTTTTAACCCTTTGTGAGGTATATCAGTTTTCCTTACAAGCACTCCTGTGTAAGTGAGGCCCTCACCTGCAGCTACAGTATTGATTTTCTCCAGCTCTACTTACACCTATAGGTACTCTCCTCAGATAGTACCCACTCTACTATCCCTGACCTCTCTTCCACAGATGCTGACAACCATGGAAGAACAACTTCCTATGGTTTCTCCTGCTAGTCTGGTTGATATGGGCATCCTGAGACAGTGTAGCAACTGTCTTATGTACACAGATAACCCTCTACTACTACCACCTAGGAAAACAATATGTGAGAGATGCAATTACATTGAGAACTTAGAATCCTTGCTGTCTCAGTCACAAGCCAGTATGCCTGGCACTGGAAAGGCTGTCTGCACAAACACTATGAACACCACACCTTTAACACCACCCGCATCTATACAACACACTCCTACATTTGCAGGGGTTCTCAAAAAAAAAAACATACTTAAGCAAAAGAGACCTCCTAAGCAAAAACACACACGTATATTACAACCAACAGCACCAAGCATCACACAAAGTACACAGATCTGTGTCTCACAGTCTCTAAGGCCCAGCCACAAACCCAACATACTAGTCATAGGAGACTCTATCGTAAGACACATAGATGTGCCCCTCATCAGGCTAGACAAGGAGAAAATCACAGTAAGTTGGTTGTCAGGTGCTAAAATCTGCCATATCATGCAGGCACTCAAGTCTCTTAACAACAGGCACTGTTATGACTCTGTCAAAGTCCATGTTGGTGTGAATGACTTGAGATATACCTCTCTGAACTATATGAAGAGAGACATGATTGAGCTCTCACTGAATATGTGTCCCAGGCAGGTATGTCCCTAGCCTTAAACAGCATCCTACCATCACCCAGAATGATGCCTCAATACAAACAGAAAATGATTGACTTTAACAATTTGCTTAGTTTCTGGTGTCATTCCAAGAGGATCCTGTACCTGACAGCCTTGGAGGACATGACTGACAGACCATAATGCTTTGCCAGAGATGGCCTTCATCTGTTTGCCCTGGGCTTCAGGCTTCGGGCAAAGGCTCTTGCCTCCCCCGTAATGCCTTTTTTAGGCAAAGCCATTAGCACAAAATGACCAACATGAAAAATTATTCTAAACAAACTTTAAAGGTCATGCTGCTAAATGGTAGGAGTCTTAGCATGAAACTGCACTCATTGTAAGCATTCCTTTCCCTGGAGGATGCTGACATTTGTGCAGTCGCTGAAATCTGTTTCAAAGCTGTGGAGAGCACCCCAACCTTTCCAGGTTATTCATCCTACCATACTTTCAGACCCCAAACAGAGGGCTGCAAAGCCAATGGAGCTAGAGTTTTAATATTTATCAAAGACATACACACCTCCAGGCTGGTCTAATGGTATGACACACAGGAGACACTGCAAGTGCAGTTAACTGTTGACAAAATGCCTACTCAAATCATAGCTAGCTACAGACCCTCAGCCATGACTCAGGACACTCACTCCACCTATCTGGAATTACTTGAATCCATCTTGTTTCAACCACCTACCCTGATCCTGGGTGACTTTAACTACTCGACCATTGAGTGGTAGACCTATTCTAGCCCAAACATGAATGCCCTCAGATTCCTCAACTTTGTCAATGCCAGTGCATTGGATCAGCTGGTCAACACCCATATGAGAGATGAAAATATCCTAGACCTGGTCCTAACCAACATGAGTAGCCACTGTAGCAACACAACAGTATCATCCTCCTTGGTAAGATCCGACCATAAAGCAATCACTTCTAAAGTTAGCATCTTCTCTGCCCCCCCCCCCCTTCAGAGTCAAATGAAAAAACATTTCCAAATCTGACTACAATCTCTTCATAGCAGGTATAAGCAGATTCTCAGCCACTGTCCCTTCAGTTGGAACTAGCACTAATGTACAAGCCTAGATCAAAAAATATATGAGCACCCATATAGCTGTATGGACTCAGCAATACCTGACTGGACCAAATCATCTTCCTCAAGGAATAGTAAACCCGTCTGGTGGACAGCAGCAGCAAATAAGCAAACTCTATAATAGAAGGAAAAATAGGTGTCCAGGGCCAAGAAAGAACAGGTGCCAAGTTGAAAGCAATCGCTCATTTGTCTAAACAAGCAAATAAGGTCAACGGTGAAATCCTCTATGGCTATCTTCGAGTCCATATTGGCCACATCCACCAATGACAATCACAAGGCCTTTTTCACATATGTCCGCAATCTCAAAGGTAGCACCTAAATCTGCTCTGAACTGGTGGTCAATAACACCACATACACAAATGGTACATATATAGCCGAATTAATGGCTGACAGCTTCAGTGAAAATTTCACCCCCCATCCCCTATCAGTACACCAGAACATCCCCAGCACCTGCCCCCCTCCCCTCATCACCATGGAGTAAATCCTTAATGGCCTTTCAAAGGCAAAAAATAGAGTCTCCATGGGGCCTGATAACATCTCTGCCTGTATCCTACATGAACTCAGGCATGACCTCTTAGCTCCATTAGACACCCTATTCTCCAACAGCCTGAGCACCAGCTACATCCCAGCTGAATTGAGGACAGCCACTGTCATCCCTCCACACAAAGGTGGAGCATCCACTGACCCATGAAATTATAGGCACATCAGCCTAACTAGACTGATCTGCAAGGCCATGGAATGCATTATCATAGACCATATAAAAAAGGACATTGGCAACCTCCAAATGCTTGACCCCAGACAGTTTGATTTTGTCAAAGGGAGATCATGCCTGTTAAACTTGGTTGACTTCTTCGAAACAGTCGCCAAAGCCACGGACAAGGGGAAGACAGTGCACAGTGCCTACCTTGACCTAGCCAAAGCCTTTGACACTGTCCCCCACTCAGGCATAATGCATAAACCCTCCCAGCTACGTATCAGCCCATATGTTACCAGATGGGCAGCTAAATGGCCAGTGATAGAACCCACTCAGTCAAAGTAGGGGAAGCCACCTCTAGTAGTAGACCCATAATGAGTGGTGTACCCCAAGGATCAGTCTTGGAGCCTCTACTGTTTGGCATATACTTTTCTGAGGCGCTAGCCAAAACCAGTGGTCTGTAGCTGACCAAGTTTGCATATGACAGCAAGCTGGGTGCTGTCTTCAAGTCTCTAGTGATGTGAACATCCTCCAAGAGGGCCTTACCCAAACTAATGACAGTGCCAGAAGCAAGGCCTCAAACTGAATGCCAGGAAATGCATCATTATCCTCTTTGGGGAAAATGTCATCCTCACTACTTATGACATTAATAACAATGTACTAAGCATGCAGTCAGTCGTGAAGGACTTGGGCACCCAGGTTGATAGCAACCTGACTTTCAACCACCATGTTGCCTCCGTTGTACAGAAGGCTTTCTACATGGCCCACCTCATAAATAAGTGTATGTCATCCAGGAACAAGGAGGTCATAACATCCCTGTACTCCTCCCTTATTTAGACCCATTATCGAGTACTATGCCCCCCTTCGACATGTACCTTGCCAAGCACATGCAGCAGTTGAGAGACCACAGAGGTTCCCGACCAGGAAAATCCAGGGTCTCAAAAACCTATCTTATAAAAAAAGGCTAAAAGCCCTGTCCCTCTACTCAGTCTCATACAGACTGCTCAGAAGTGACCTATGTCTGGCATTCAAGGCCATTTCCAATCCAGCCTTGATGGAGTTGATGCATATCTGTAAGACAAACTCCACTCGTGCAACCCACATGCAAGGCCTTAACCTGGTCAGTGACGTGAATAGAACTTGTTGGCGGGATAGATTTGTGCCCCAAGACTCGCCCATCTATGGAATAGACTCCCTCTCCATGTCAAGCAGGGTACCTCTCTAGCCCTCTTTAAGAGGAACCTGGATAACTGGGTGGCAACAAGAGCATACACCACTGGGATTCCACCTGTGTCCCTGCTGGACAGGAGAAAGAGCTGCTGACTTTGAAAGTACATGGGCAAAATTCTTGGCTAGGCTTAAAAGGGCCTCCGGGCCAATAGCCTAGTATCATCCTATAAACCTATGAACCTATTACCTTAGATGTTTGCTGTATTTATTTCAGACTCTGTAGTTACTGTATTGATTGGGTATTGTCTTGTTCCTTTATTAGTTATTATTAAATATAGTTAAATCTTGTAATTGTGTCTGGTTTGTATAGAACTAAGTAAGCTCTTATGGTACTTGCATATGTATTTGGTGACACTGTATAACTCACTCCAATAGCCTTGGGTTTGGTCACACTTACCATCTGGCTAATACACACATTACACAGAAGATTTGTCACCCTTTGGTAAGGGCCTTACAGTAGCTAATAAACAGCTGGATTGTGGCAGTCAGAACTACCTTTAAGTGTGGGCAAAAGGGACCATACCTAGTAAACCAAGACATGAAACACAGGTCAGATAGAGAGGGTGATGAATGTTTTGGCTTGGATGCTCTGCTGAGATGTTAACCATATAGCTGTGCCAGTGGGGAGTCTTATTTGGGATCTGGAGAGAGAGGGAGAAACCAGACCAAGATTGACTGTTATCTTTGTGTGCTCTGAAGGGTAATTGTACATTATTGTGTGTGTACTTGTCATCCTCCCATTGTGTACGTCTCTCTCTCTCTCTGGTGGTAGTGGTGAGGATTGCATCTCCTTGATTACTGGACCAGGGCAGGAGCGTCACACTGACAGTACATACTGGTGGATACAGCTGGTATATCACATCATGTACCATCATTGAGCCCCTCTCAGTCTGCCAGTGTCATACAGGATTATTTCATAGATTGTCCAGGTCTCCCTGACTATTCCTGACATACACTGGCTAGGTCAGTGTGTACTCCACACCTGTATCATATTGCCTGACACCTATAGCTAGCATACCTGGTGATCCCCTGCAGAAGGACAGCAGGTGATAGATAGCAGTAGTTGGGGGATGATGGCTCTGGCTCAGCAGCAGTGCATACATACTGAGCAACCAATGTAAGGGAATGGATACAATGCCAGATATTCATGTACAATTACTCTGTCCACAGGGGTCTAGTATGTCACAGACACATTCCCCAAACTCTGTGGGTAACCATCATATATTGTCCAACTGGAGTGCAGAAATACACATTTGTCTGGTGGGGGGGGGGGGGTTATATCTAGCAGGTATATGTACCCATTCTGAAAACATATGGGTATTGCAGATGTCAGACACCTATGAGGAGATCACCCTACACCACGTATGCACCGTTCTCTGTTATTGTGTACCTCAGATGTTCCTGGAATATCCACATGCACCTATAGTAGCACTCACCTATTTGTCAGATGTCGGCTGGATGATATGGTACTGTAACATTGGCCATAGGGGACACCAAGAGGTCAATGACAGTGATGCGTGTGGACACATAATGACACAGTCTGTCAAAGCAGTCAGGCCATTTCTGGTAGTCCTGGTACCATATCAGGTTACTAAGCTAGGGGCCATGAGGAGCCATATGCCTAGGCCACATGTTAGGCCATGTGTATGCAAGGCAGCACCTGATGTCCCCAACCAACAGGGACACAGTTGTTATCCCAAGGGTGTATGTGCTGTTAACCATTCATTTGACCAGGTTATGCATGCAAAGGTTTAGGTAGCTACCCTGCCTGATGTGGACAGGAAGCCCATTCCACTGCAGGGTGATTTTGTGTGGCACACATGTGAGCTGCCAACAAGGCCAGTCCAGTTCACTCACAAGATTGAGGCACAGGTGGGGTTGTTGGGGGCTGAATCTGTGTCATTGGTTGAATCCCACATCCACCCACAATGTCCCTGCATATGGTCAGTATGCCTACACATATCCAGTCCCCGGCAGCCACAGATATTGCACAGTCGAAGGGTGGTGGCATCAAACAGGATAGTGTGGTGACTATGGCATATGTGACTATAGACACTAGCCATAGCCAGTGAGCTGGTGAGGTCCCACACAGGCAGATTGACAGGGATGCTCAAAGGAGGACTGCTTCCCATCCAGCCCCTGTCAGAGGTATTACAGCAGGTGTCACCCGATGCATGTTTCGGTCCATCATGGAGGCACAGGCACGTTGTGAATGGTACACCAAATGGATGCTCAGGGTCATGGATGCAACACTTCCTGCCATGAGTGATGACCTCCACAGCATTGGTGATGCCGTACGTTATTTTTCTGATGGCGTGGATAGACGGTGGGGTGAGACATTGTCAGTGCTCAACTATGCAATGTCTGTGCTTGAACATATGGTGGGAGCAGGCTGTTGGACACTTGGACATAGGTCAGCAACAAGTTCAGCTGAGAGCCCATGTGGCCATGCACATTCACACTCCCATAGTGGCAGTACCACCAGCACTACCAAACAGAGAGTGCTGTCCACACCACAATGAAGCAGGCCATGGGCATGTGGTCCTTGCCATTACCATGAGGGACACAAATCCAGCAGACAGCAGTCAATGTCAAGAAGTAGTACCATATCTGGCCTTGGGCCTGTTGGTGTCAGTGACACTCCTGATAGAACCAGTTCCCATGTCCGGGGCCAGAGATGGTGAACTGTACATCCTGCCATGTATGGTCCATGCCTGTCCAACATACCCTCATGTAGGGCAGCACATGGCTTGACTGTGTGCATACACACACTCACGCAATATTATCACATGCAGGTCACCATCAGAGACACACAGCTCCTCTCCATGTCCCAGCTGAACACCACCCCTCCAGGCAACCACACATGATGTCAACTGTATGGCTCAGCCTAGGCCTTTGGCAACCCCACATCACACCCTGTGAATGTGATGATACCTATGCCACATCCCTGTTATCCATACCATCGATGCAGGGACATGCTAATATGTGTCTGATGCACAGGGTGAATATAGTAAAGGTAATGCCATTGTGTACTGTAGTAATGTTATGCCATGTAAGGTGCTGTCTGCTGGAAATTGTCAAGGGTACACATCAAAGTGTATGTACCTTTCTGCCATGATGCATTATTGATGTTAGTGCTGTTAACTGACTGTTGCCTCACATACCTTATTCTGTTTTTGTTCCAGCTGTCTGTGTATGTGTGTGTGCAGCCTGGGGAGCTGTTGACATTACCGAAGCCAAGTATGGTGGAGTGGAAACACAGTGACCTTTTCATCACCAAGGTAAGACTGTATATGTACATGTTTACCTAGGTGTATATGCATCCAACAGTGTGTGAGGGACAATGGGGGCAGACAGTGTAACCTTGCATCCATACCCCTTGACACAGCCAGCTAGCCTTCTTACATGTCACCTGAGTGTTCTGTAGGACCACAGGTTCATAGATACAGAGGAGGTTACTAGAGTACTGGCCATGGGTCAATCACAAGCCTAGCCATTATGTTATCCCCAACAGTATAATCAATCAGCACCTGTTGCCCCTCCCATTGCTGGACACTGGTTGAACCTCAGAGACAGATTTTTTTTTTACCCATCCACACAACCTTGATGCAGTTAGGAGGGTGGCCTAATGGTTAAGGTGTTTGCCTTGCAAACACAAGGTACAGGGTTTGAATCTCACAGGGTATAATTGGCTAGGCTTAAAATGACTCACAAGGGTAGCTAGCCAAGTATGAACACACTTTATGGGTTTGGGATGGTGGCTTAATGGTTAAGGTGTTTGCCTTACAAACACAAGGTGTGGGGTTTGAGTCTCACAAGGGATAATTGGCTAGGCTTAAAATGTCTCGCAAGGGCAGTTAGCCTTGTACTAATCTATGAACATCTTTGAAGTTGATGAGGGTATGCATGGTACTGTGTTTGACATGTTTATCGAGTGCAGTCCTGACACAGGGCAGCCTCTGGGAGCCAAACCTGACTCTCCAGCATGTGTTTTTGCTATCTCATATGCAAGTCAGGCCTCTAGTGTGGGGAATGCACATGGACTTATTCTCTTATACATGGGGCAGCTGTTGAAGAGCTGAGCACAGCATTGCTATCTAGGCATGCCATAGATACCTGTGGACAACCTGACTGGTAACCAATGGGGCAGTACTGATTACAGTCTGTCTGCATGGAACAGCTGTTGAGGGCCATGGCTGACCTTTGTGGGTGTTAACATGCAATTTACAGTTTCTGCAGATGTCTGCATAGGTGCTTAGCAGACCAGCCATGCTGCTAATGCATTGTTGTGCTGACTGAGGACTATTCAGAGCTAATGTCCACCTTTTGTCTGGATGTGACCCCTTTACGTATGTGGTGAACCACATACAAGCAATTTCTGATCACTGCCACTACTTGCCTGAATGCAGAATTGCTGCCATCATGAGTACCCAGGTGTGTCATCGCAGTCTGTGTGTTTATGGGGTTGGTGCTGATGTGGGAAATACTGGGGACATGTCCTTGCAGTAAGGCATGCTGTCACTGTTGTCTGCGTTCAGCCTGAGGCCAGGACCTTGACACCATTCATACCCACTGTATGGGCCATTGCAGTGTGTTAACAGTACTTTGTGGCTCAATGACAGACTGCCCAATATTTACAGTTGACACAGCCTATGTATATGGGTGGTGGCAGTTAGCATTTATGCCTATATACATTTGGGTAATTGGGGGTAGAAGGTAGTCACAGGGCCTTCACATATCAACATATTGCACACACATAGGCAACACAGATTGTGGTTGTCATCTTATCAGATTTGGACTGTGGGACACGTCTTGTAGTAACGTGACAGTTGGCAGGTCATACCATACCCACGGCAAGTGCATCACACAGGATTTCCTTTGATTTGCTACTATGACACCTTATTAGTGCGACATTGCCTTAGCTTACGCTATTTGTCATAAAATTACTGTTCCTCTGATGTGCAATAACTGCTCTATGCAATTAGTAGACAACTGTATGAAATGTTTGTTGTCCTACGCTCTCAGACCTCTTTGTTTCAGTTGTTGTCACAAGTTACACCTTGCCAAATATGGACTGCAACCTGCAGGGTGGTACAGATGATGGCCATCCCTGTGACCTCTACATATGTCTGCAGATTGTCCTGATGATTGACACATATTTTACTTCCGCTTGTCATAACATTGTGGTTTTCTGGCAAACTGGTGGAAAATCATGGCAGACTAACATTACAGATTAATGATGGATATTGTCATGTAACAGCACATATCCTTTGGAAAGTGCATTCAAATCCACAACTTGTTCTGGTATCTACTTTCCATGCATGCCACAGCAATATGTGAAGGTTGTGCTCAATGTTTGTTCCTTGCCCCACTTTTCCATATGGGTTTAACCAGATATCTTTCTGTGTGGGATTGAGAGGTATGCTGGTGTCCATATTATACTTAGACTGCTGCAAGTGGATACACCCACACACACACACACACACACACACACACACACACACACACACACACACACACACACACACACACACACTGCTGCATGGTGACATGCATTGAAACAGACATGCACACAGAGTTGTCACTTTTATGATTAGAAGATCTACCTATCTAGTTATGTACAATACAGACTGACATGACTATTGCATGTGCCACAGTGCCTTTGTGTTAGGAAATGTGTAACTATGCTTGTAAGGTGGATGACATCTGTAGGAGTCATGACTATGTTGGCAATGGGGAAGTTAACAGGTTGGAACAGGCACACAAAATGGTATAACCACTGCATACACACAGGCAAACCACCCACAAGGGATATGCATACAGAAACACATACACTCACACAGTTGGCAATAATCACATTAAACCCCCTACCTATCTACTTATATGCACTATAGTGCTACGTACATATTGCATGCGGCACAGAGATTACATGCCAGGGACATAACTCACAACCTCTTATACCAATTAATCTTGAGAATGCCTTCATGGATGGTGGGATAAACCACCTAAAATAGTGACTGTTCTCACATATTGCTCTTACAAACCTTGGCAAGTGATAGGGCAACAGACTTTGCATCAGCATGATGTTTCAGATTGCTATGACGTCTGAAGCTGACATGGCTGTAACTATGGCAACGGTCATGTATTTGTCAATGATTTGTCATAAACCCCATTGTTAGGAGACAAGGACCACATATTTGTTGCAAACATATGGACATTCTGCATACCTCTGTACAGATGAGTGGTATGGCCTGTAGAGTCTAACATGGTGCATGTAAGGTGGATGACATCAACAGGCTCTTTAAAGTAATGCCATGGGGTGGTGGTCAACATGCCTTAAAATGGCATAACCAACACACACACAGGGGACATGCTTCAGATACAAACATACTTGGCAGTATAGATTTTTGTATTGAAATTCAACCCCCTACTTACCTACTTGTATGTAGTACAGTGACACCTACTTATTGCATGCACCATGGAGCTTACATGCCTCAAAAGTGTCCAACAGTGACTCTAAGGTTTATGACATCAACATGCCCTGTAAAGTAATGCAATGGGGGGCACTAGGGTGGAACTGGCCTCAAAATTATATAACCAACCCACACACATAAAATATCACAGTTGCTAGCATTGAGATTAGAACCCCTACCTATTGCTTTAGTTGTAGTATGCTACTATGTAGGTATCACATGCACCATGGAGTTTACATTGCTGAATAGTGTCCAAAGGTACTTCTAAGGTAAATGATATAAGCAGGCCTTGTAAAGTAGGACAATGGGAAGCATACTGGGAGGAAAAGGTCTCAAAATATTTTAACCTACAAACACAGGCAGACACATACAGTTGCCAGTGCTGAGATTTGAATGCCTACTTAACAGTACTATTGTATACATAGTTATTGCATGTGCCACAGAATGTACAGGGCTGAAGAGTGTCCAAAGGTACTTCTAAGGTGAATGACATCAGCATGCCTTGTAAAGTAGGGCAATGGGAAGTGTACTGGGTGGGAAAAGCCTCAAAATACTTTAACCTACAAACACACAGTTGCCAGTGCTGAGATTAGAACTCCTACTTCTCTAGTTATTTGCACTATAGTGCTATGCAGTTACCGCATGTGCCACAGAGGGTATAGAGCTGAAAGCTGTTCAAAGGTACTTCTAAGGTGAATGACATCAGCAGGCCTCGTAAAGTAGGGCAATGGCAAATGCACTGGGTGGGAAAGACCTCAAAATACTTTAACCTACAAACACAGATGTCAATGCTGAGATTAGAACCCCTACCAATCTAACTATTTATACTGCAGTGCTATGTAGTTATCGTATGCCCAATGGAGTTTATAGGGCTAAAGATTGTCCAAAGGCACTTCTAAGGTGGATGACATCAGCAAGCCTTGCAAAGTAGGGCAGTTTTGAAGTTTACTGGGTGGAGAAGGCCTCAAAATACTTTAACCTACAAACACACACACCATTGCCAGTGCTGAGATTAGAATCCCTACCTATCTAGTCATATGTACTATAGTACTATGCATTTACTGTGCACACCATGGAACATATATCTGAAGAGTGTCCAAAGGTACTTCGAAGGTGGATGTCATCAGCAAGCCTTGTAAAGTAGGACAGTTTTGAAGTTTACTGGGTGGAAAAGGCCTCAAAATACTTTTATCTGCAAACACACAATTGTCAGTGCTGAGATCAGAACTCCTACCTATTTAGTTATATGTGCAATAGGGCTATGGATTTACCGTGTGCACCATGGAGCTTACAGGGCTGAAGAGTGTCCAAAGGTACTTCTATGGTGAATGTCATCAGCAAGCCTTGTAAAGTAGGGCAGTTTTGAAATTTACTGGGTGGAAAAGGCCTCAATATACTTTGACCTACAAACACATACACATACACACACACACACACACACACACACACACACACACACACACACACACACACACACACGCACACACACACACACACACACACACACACACATACACACACACACACATATGGCAGGTGATGTAAGATTACTTCAACTACCTACTATTACACAATGGAGGTCACCTTCGTACTGGCATGTGCCAGTGGTTACTATCAGTGTGCAACTGTCTGCATGAGGATATCACTCTATGCCTTTCAGGGTCTCTCTCTCTCTCTCTCTCTTCTCTATGCCTCTCTCTCTCTCTCTCTCTCTCTCTCTCACTGTCTGTCTGTCTGTCTGTCTCTCTCTCTCTATCCATCTCTGTCTGTCACTCCCTCCCCCTGACTCTGCCTGTCTATAATTGACATATTTGTATCCTGGTGTGGATACAGAGTGCAATGGACTGAGCAGAGTTTTCCATAATATGTGTGGTTTCCTGGTATTTGAGTGGCAGATCAGTATAGAGAAATGTGAGGGAGCACTGACAGACATTTGTTTACTGACTCCATAAACTGCAGGGAACTATGTTACAGCAGAAATTGTTCTAGTGTGCACATTCTATGTTTGTCTGGCCAGTGGTTCCACTTCCCCTTATATGTGTCTCTTTGTCTTTCTGTAGTGCAGTCATGGCCTTTGTCCACAGTTGCTGCTATGTATTTGTAGTTATGGTGTGAGAGGGCAGAAGTCATAACATCACAAACAGGGTTACAGATCTCACACCTCTGACTGTACTTGTTTAGCAGGTTGTCCATCATAGTGCCCCATATATCTACTGTGGTCCTCAGATGGTTTGCATTGCACTGTTATTGTAAGTCTACAGGTTGGCCATAGCTCTCAGACTCTTACAGATGGACATCTGGACAGGCCCATATATAACAGTCAGACACAGTCCCAGACATGGGGATAGGCTCTTAATATTGCTCTTCCAAACGCACACAGTTGGTAGAACATTTTGTATTAACTTGCATTTACTTTTGGAGATGATATCTGCATCTCTACTGTTTGTCATTGCTGTTTTCACATAAAACGTTATTGGTTTGCCAATAGTTTGTCAGCCAAAAACAATCTTATGACAAGCAGAACAGGTATACGTCTGGAAATTCTGTGACACCCTGTCACTCCAGGGATATGAATGGTGCCCGCTGACTTGTTGTCAGTACTGACACAGTCACATGGCAGCCATTTATAACCTGGCACTACACTGACTTGTCATAACCTGCTTTTCTACTAGGCGCTGTGTTGGTTACTCTGAGCTGTGTACTGTCCATATGTATGGCCCCCTGTCCATCCATTGTCCAGCTTTCCAGCAGTTACAAAAATTGACTTCTGGACAGTGTGTACAACTCCTAGCATAGGTGTAGCTGACATACAAAATAGTTGGCAAGGCCAGTCTCAAACCACAGACCCTGTCAACCACAGTACTGTACTCAGACCACTAGGTCACATCTGCCATCAGTAAGTTCTGTCTACTTCCTGACAGTATTAGACATGCGCAGACATAGCACATTGACCCCTGCATATAGTTGACATGAAACAAGTTAGCAAGTTGATTGGGACAGCTGTTGGAATGTATGGTCTGCTACTATTACCATACAAACATAAATGTTACTGCATTTCTAAGGGAACAGGGGTGTGTTGGGGGGAAGAGGCCATACATTTTAATTGCACAATTTTCCACAGACTGTCCAGATGTTTGCTTCATATTTTTGGTCCATTTAGTGTAGCATTGTGGTTGTCTTGAAAATACTGGCATATCATTAAAGATCGAAGTTAGAAAGTAATGATAGACATTTGAGTATCAGACTTCTTACCCTTCAGAGACTTAATGCAACAGCAAGTCCTGTCCTAATATCACTGTCCAAGTTTGTCAGAGCAATATTTCATTACTGTCCCTATTTATGGGCCTTTGCCACACATTTCTTTATGGCTTTGTACAGATGACTTGCTGTGAGAGGCGGGTATGGGACTCCAACATTGACATCAATGCATGTGACCTATGACCAGCAGTTTCTTAGTCCCCCACATATACTGCCTTGGACTATATCTGCAGATGTCCCACCTGGCCTCAACACTGCTATAACTTTAAAACCTATTTTGGTAAAATTACAACATACTAAATACTGAATTTTAAAGTTTTAAAGTGTTTTGTATCGAGTGCTATTATTTTTTTATTTTTTATATTTATATAATATTGCATATAAGAGTATATTTATGTAAGTTTTTTGTCAAATATATTCTTATATTAGATATTATATATTTCTACATAGTATATTGAGTGTTTTTTCAACAATCACATGATTGCCTGGCTGTAGTCATGTGGTAGATTTTGCTCCCATTTAAAAATCTAATTGCATTGAACTTAACTGTGTTTTAGTATTGACAAAGGGTGTAGACCTGAAAGCTTTGCTTTGTTAAATAAAGAGGTTTTTCTTGACGTTGGAATTCCTGTTACTTGTATTTGCCATCCTGTTATACAGCAAGGATCCTCGTTTGTATGGAGTTGTGATAATTGCCAGGGCTGCCAGCACACACATTGATGATAATGCCCTAGGCATTGCAGAAAACCTAGCAGTTGATGGAGTGATAGCCCTTGCAGTTGATGTAGACTCAACCCTCCTCACTGGGTGGTGCTTTGATGTGCACATGAGTGAAGTCTATGGCACCCAGTACCTCTAGGTAGTGTGCTACACAGTGGAAGCGATACATATTGGTGGTCTTCTCCTCAGGGGTGTTGGGGAAATAAATGTGCTCACTGGCATGTGTTAGCATGACTTCTAGGAACTGGTAGAGTACCCTGTATGCGAATGCCTGTGAGATCCCCATGATTTCCCTAGTAGGTCTTTGGAAAGTACATGTAGCTAGTATTCTTAAGGCTACACATACCTTTGTTTCCACTGGGATGAGTTTCCCTCTGTTGGCTCTAGGTCTGAGATGAGGGTGTCAGAGCTCAGTGACTTGGTGTAGTATGTCCCTGTCCACCCTGTAGTGCTCTACTATCTCCAGCTCATGTAGCCCCTGAAAGGCTAACCTGATCCTGAACACTCTACCCCTCTTCAGTCTGGGCTGGTTGTCAGCATCATCCTCATCACTGCTCTCAGCCTGTAGCAGATAGAGATGTAGCAAAGGAGCAGCATCCCCTATCATTTTGTCAGGTGAGGTGTCTACTCCAATGGTGCAGAGTATGTGGGGAAATCAGATTGAAGGGTGTCTGCATACTTTATACTGGTGTGATGCAGATGCAGCTGGTGTGATTGGCTGACTATGATATATTCCACCTGCCAGCTACATTATTGAGGGGTATGAATAGCCCACTGTGAGTGGCAGAGATCTTATTAGTCATTTATAGTTAATTGCCTTTTGTCTGCTATTTCCTTTTATTTATTTATTTTTGTTTGTTTCTTCAATATCCTCCAGTTTTAAGCCCTGCAGCTCTTTGTGCAAACCTGTGGAGCCAGTGCAAATATTGCTGAGCAGAAAGGGCCTTCCATTGTCCATGAACATGCTCACCATTTCTCTAACCAAGTAAGCACAGCTTAGCAGCCTCAGACACACTCCCCTGCTTAGCTGTGCTTAGTTTAGTACAAACAAGAGCCGCTGAGCTCCAATGTGCTTACACAAACCAAGACACACACCCTTTTCATGTCAGCTGCCTCTTCTGCCTGCACTACCACATTATAACCCCTACATGGTTAGGTACCTGCAGACACCATAGCCTAGTTTGCTATTAAGTAAAGAGCTTATTTACATACACCTAATTGCATATACCCTAGTTATAGCATTAGATGAGATCCTATGTCCTTAGCAACCATTATAACCTGCCATTGTATGAGTCTGCATGCTGGCCAATATAATGGGAGAATTCATTTTACCTTTAATACTCCCCTTTTACTATTTTAATTTTATTTTTTGCAAGATTGCATGTTTGCACTTCACTGCGCTCCACTGAAACATGGCATATGTGCTAAAAAAAAAAAGTTTGATTTTTCACATTTTTTTTTTTTGCAGTCATACATTTTTACTGCAGACACGGGTCCTACATGGATGCCTGTCTGCTTCCCAGATCAGCAAATCACCTCATTTGCATGTTTTTCACCAGCAAATGAGATGATTTACATATGACAATCGCAGCCATGTCAGCATAGTCCTGGGAGGCTTGTGCATGCACCCAGCCTTGTTTCCTGGATCTCTCTGCCTCCTAACTCTGTGGTTGGGCCACTCTGCTATGCCTATATGGAAAATAGCTCCGGTAGGCTTTATTGAATTACCCCCGAAAATGCGTTCATGGTTTCTTAGTACAGTAAGTAGAGCATTAGTCTCATAATCTGAAGGTTATGAGTTCGGTCCTAGAAAATTGGTGTTTTTAATTATTCCTTTTTGTTGTTGTCATTTGTCCTGAACACAAAATTTTGAAAATGATGTGATTTTTTATTCTTTTTTTTATTTTTTTTTATTTTATTTTTTTTATTTAACATTTGTTGACCGGGAAAGTCCGACTAGGTTCCACAGATCCTGTTTACAGCAGAGGCCCGGGGAGAAATGCTCCATTCTTAGCACAGATAAAATTATGTCATCAGATTAGTACTGAGGATGATGCTATAATGCATTGAAACCAGCTTACTCTGTCCACTGTTGGAATGTATGGAATAAATGGTGCTCTGCTGTAAGCTTTTGTCTCTTTTTTTATGCTCTAGAAGTCGTTGTGTTCTCACCCTTGCTCCATGCGCTTGATGAGTTATTTACATGGTGAGTTATTGCATGTTTTTCTGAGCTTTTCATCAGATAGTCATGGAGTCCAGCGAGACCAATTCTGTGGACTCCCAGGAAACTATCACTTAGGACATGTTTTCCATATGATTTCCAACTATATAATACATTTGTACCATTGGATGGTAAGGACTTTGGCAATATAGATATACCTTTATCTCAGAAAGATACATTATGTAAAATATCTTCACTAGACTTCTTAGCAGCTTCAGGAATTCAATCCCTCTTGCCCCCCCCCCCCCAAAAAAATGTAATAAGTGTGAGGAATGAGAAGAATGTTGAGATGTAAGCTGCAAGGTTTTGTAAGCTGCCACTATGCATCTTAGCATTAGCTAGCACCAATGCTGCTAGCAATCTTCCATCTCACAGATGACTATATCCCAAGTAACTATGGAATAAGTCAGGATCAGTCAAGGGTTACATACTTCATGGCAGCTCAGTGTGTTGCAAGGAGTGACTGTTACATGTTGCTATGTAATTCCTATTCAGTTGTGATGTGGAACCTTTTGACAATGCCTGGTTTGCTTACTTTGAAAGTTCAAGGTATGAATATCCAATTTAAGAGTCTTAACTTACAAATGTATTAAAATAAATACAGTAGATATTGCAATGTTATAGTAAGTAAAGTTTGTTAAATACCATGTTTAGAGTGTTTCTATGTTTCGATTGGGTTTAGTTTATTTAGCCTTGGAGCATCTAAAAGAGAAGAGCAGTTTTGTAAGCTAAGGGTACATTAAAAAGGCAAAAAAGGATTTTGTTTAAGATACACATAGATGGTGGTTTCTTAAAAAGGTTGGTACCATGCAGGGTGTTTCATGTCTTTAGGCCCTATCTTGTGTGCCTGTCTCCTCCAAGTGTCCAATCAATCTACTCCTTTTTATAAATATGTACATATAGACTGTGTGCTTTCAAGATTATTTGTTCAGTGACTGAATGCTTTCATATGTTAGCCTTTTATGTTTATGAATGTGTCACATATGTTAACCTTATGTAATTCCTACTTCTGATACTATGTATGTAACCCATTCTGGGGCTGCAACTGATCATTGGTGACCAGTGCTCTATCCCAGTAAAGAAATACAAATGATAAATAAAAAATCAACAAATAGCGCTTTCAGACAATTACAAACATAATAAATTTAAGAAGGCTGACCTAATCTGAGCACATAGAATACCTCATAAAAGTTGAATTTCATTAAAATATACCTAAAGAGAATGGTCATACTGTGTTGGGCACTGGGAAACAAACCATGCAAATTTCTGACCTGGATATTTAAGCAATGAAAAGAACAGACTAGGATCATTAAAATTAGGACAAAATCAGGACAGGATGCAGTGAACCTGGGGAAAACTAATCAGGATCATGGGTCCTTATAGCAATCTGTATTTTGAAAAGTTGATGGTTTTCATAAACTGAGAGGTGATGCTTTCTTAGAGGAAGCAAACCTCCCCTGATTGCAAAAGGGTCAATATTCAATTCTAGTATCCCCTATTATCTGGTAAGAGGTTCAGGTTAACGTCACTACAACTTTTAAATGGAAGGCCCAAACATTAGATGGTCTGTTTATGACAGTCTTTCCAGAGTGTGCATGCTATGTATGTAATTGTTTATAGTTGTTTTTGCAGATTGTGATTATTACTTGTTCTGGTTGTACTTGTGTACTAGTCATTTTTCTTTGGAAATTGTAGAAATTGTATGCTCTACTGCCACATTCCACATTAGGGCCAAAGCTTCCTGACTAATCCTCTGAGCAGAAGACCTGGCATATCTCCCTCTCATGCACTTCCCTTTGTTATCACTTCAGAGATCATTCTGGCCTGAAGACCTAGCGCTTTTCATACTTGTATGGCCATATTTTTTTTAAGATAACTGTTGACCAAGAAATACCAGGTGTGGACTGAATCTCTAAGGTGATTATCTAGGGCATCATGCAATGTAACTTATTCTGTTTGCATTTAACTTTTGGAAGAATCCACAGCTATCATTTTTTTTTTGCCTACTGACATCTGGGAGTTTAATATGGATAGAGTAGCCATAGCCTGCACACCCTGCTATGAATGGCAGCTTTTTGTTGCAACCATTGGCTAGTTACACTGGCAAGGTATGTGCCATACCTTTATTCTAGGCTTCTCCAGTAAGTTAGCTCGAGAACCTGATTAGTATGCTATACTAAAGCACCCTTAAAAACCTTTGAGTCTATTTTAGCCCATATACTTGACACTCCTAGTTATTTGCTATCATAGTTCTCTACTTTAATCATCATCTTTACTTGCTCAGAGATAACAAACCAACTTAATATTAGACTTTCTGCACTGGCTTTGAGTAGCTAAACTGCCATTACTTCTGTCATTTTATAGATTGATTATTTTGTCTTACATGTGTGTTACACTGTCACTCTGAGTTCTTGTCAGGTCCATTCACCCTCACTCTACTTGGGCTTACTCTGCTCCCCGATCTTACCCCAACTTTATTAAGCCACTCCCTTTCCTTTATTTTATCAAACTTAGGACCCAACCTCTTCCTTCCAACCATCTCGCCTTGGATCTTTTCTTAAAGCTGTCCTCTAATGCACATCACTAGTGTCAACCTATCACTTTCCATCTATATCACATCTCTCCTTTTCTCTTCATTAGATTTAAAATGCACTACTCATCCCAATATTTGTCTAACATCAGCCTTACAGAAAACATGTCCATAATCAGAACAATTTAATCTTATTTGCATGTTAAGATCGTGTCTCTTAGCTGTGATATACACCCTAATCCACATCCCAACTACCCTCCATCCTCATCGTCTAACCAGATCCCAGTATCTCGTAGTAAGCTTAAATTAATCTCATTAAATACACATA
This sequence comes from Protopterus annectens, assembly GCF_019279795.1. NCBI lineage: Eukaryota > Metazoa > Chordata > Ceratodontiformes > Protopteridae > Protopterus > Protopterus annectens. Next base: position 1,868,138,395 of record NC_056726.1, on the reverse strand, counting down.
GTATATACAGTAAGAGTGCTGAATTTCATGCTTGGATTTCCCAGCAGCCCCCCCCCCCACCCCCCACCCGGCATAAATGCTTTCTCAGAAACCTGCCTCAAACCACAGATCCAAGAGTCAGAAATTCTTCTCCTTGGCTTTAATATGCTCAAGGTCGATTGAATCAGAAGAAAAGAAGGAGGAATTTCCATAGTTTATCCTAGTTACTACTCTCTCACCCTATATAACCTACCTGTATCTTCTTTCACAAAATAAAACTTATATTCTATTACCTCAACTTAAATAATCATAAAAACCACTGTATCATTGATTTGTACATACCGCCAGGCAATAATCTATATATCCTTGAAGATATTCTATCTTGGGTCTCATCAAATATATTGCATAAAACTATAATCTTAGGAGATGTCAGTACCAACTGTCAGAAACTAGCCCCACGATTCCCAACTAATAGCATTAACCTGTTTGGCTTTTCTCAACTCATAACTCATCCAACCTACACCAACAAACATAATCAAATTTGTTCTACCTTAGATTGGATTCTGATTTCCCACTATGTTAACTTTATTATATCTTGCCAACTTCCCAATTCTCGACACACCTGTACCACTGGAATAATCACTCATACCATTAAGCAGCATAATTCCAAAACTATTAGCAACTCAATGCATTTTGACACATCTGTCTTTACAAATATTCCAGCTTCTATCGACTGGTCCCTCCTGAAAAATGTAGCTCTTGATGAGGCAGTTGATAAATTCAATTGTGTATTTTTAAATACTTTAAATGACCTAGCTCCACCCAGATCATGAAGAGCAAAAGATGACTGACCTTAATAACTGGCTTAATTTCTGCTTTCTTTCTAAGGGGGTACAATAATTGTTATCATGAAAGAAGATCATCAACAGACCAAGCTGCTTTGCCAGGGACTGTCTGTACCTCTCACCTCTATTCTTTCAAATATTAGCTAAAACATTGTCCTCCCCCATAGTGCCTTTTTAGGCAATGCCAAACTGAAAGTGCTTCCAACATAGCAAATCTAAACCAAGAAAATCTAAAGGTGTTACTGCTCAATGCTAGGACACTAAACAAAAAACTTCCACTCCCTAGAAATTCCCTTCACCCTAGACCATGCTGATGTCTGTGTGGTCACTGAGAACATGGTTTAAAGTTGTGGAGAGCACATTGATAGTGCAAGCTTATAATGCAGTCCACACATTTAAAGCAGCTCCTACACATGCAGGAACTAAAGGGGGTGTCTTGATTACACCAAAAATAAATATACCTCAAGGCTGGTCAGACAGAACAATGCACTTGTCACTTGAGCTCCAGGTTCAAATCACCTTAGGCAAACTCCAGCACCACTTCCTTGCAAGCTATAGGTCCTCCTCTATGATCCACAAAATCCAGGTCCCCCTCTATGATCCACAAAACCCATGCCATGTATATAAACTTAAGCAAAACACTTACTATCCAGCCCAATACCATATTTATCAGCAACTTTATTTACCACACTATTAGCTGGAAATCTTACATGACACCAAATGTACAGGCACAGAGATTTCTGTATTTTGTAAGCACAAACTCCCTGGACTAGATTGTCAATACACCAGCCAGGGGTGCAACTATTTTGGATCTGGTCCTCACTAATATGGGAGAGTGCTGCATACCCCCTACTGTAATGTCTTCTCTAGTAAGGTCAGACCACAAAATGATCTCCTTTGAAGTAAAAATAAAACATAGAATCCCAGCTAAACCTAAAATATTTAGGAACTACTCTAAGGCTAACTTCCTACTATTAAGTGATAACCTGGAAAAATGTCAAGGCCCCATAAACCCTGAGAATGCAGCTGCCTTTGCAGAACTGTTCACAGCATCCCTATACAAGCATGTTAATAGCTGCATACAGGCAGTTGTGCCCACCCAGAAGAAGTACAGAACTAACTCAAAAAACAAGCCACCCTGGTTGAATCACAACATTAATAGGCTGTATAACAGAAGGAAGAAAATCATGGCAAAAATTAGGAGGTGCAGCACCCAGCAGGATAAAAGATCGGTCTTGGGACCACTTCTTTTTGTCATTTACTCCTCTGAAGTCAAGGCCAATGTCAGTGGCCTCTGGCTGACTAAATTTGCAGATGATTGCAAATTAGGAGCTGTAATTGAATCTCCCACGGAAACAAATGTTCTGCAGTACGGGCTGATACAGACAAGCAACTGGTGCCAGAGCCTTCGACTAAAAATAAATGTCAAGAAATGCACAATAGTATACTTTGTGAAATCATCCACCTCTGAAAAGTATACTAACAACACACACCTAAGTGTTGCCCAGTAGTCAGGGACTTGGGGACACACACAGACAGTAATCTAGTGTTTGGCCATCACGTGTCTACAGTACTGAGAAAATCATTCTATGTTGTGCAACTTAAAGGTATGGCATCACTATTCCACTTTATTCAGTATTCATTAGACCTATCATTGAGTACAATGCCCCCATGGTATGTACCTAACCATCCATATCCACCAAATGGAACATCACAGAGGTTCCTCACTAATGGAGTACAGGGCATAAGTAACATGTCCTGTGCAAACCACCTCAAGGCCTTATCCCTGTATTCTGTCTACTACAGACTGTTGAAGGAAAATCTATGCCTGGCAAACAAGGCATTATCAGACCCCACACAGATGGACTTTCTGCATATATGCAAATCAAATAGCACCAGAATTACCCATTACAAAGACTTAAACATTGCCTGTGATATAAATAGGACCTGCTGGAGAGACAGGTGTGTATCCCAGAGGCTACTCCGTCTCTTGAACAGGCTCCCCATCCATGTGAAGCAGAGTTCCTCCCTAACCAATTCAACTGTAACTTGGACAATTGGATGGGGAACAGGAAATTCATCCCTGGTTTGGCATATATGTTTCTAATGTACATAGACAGCCTGCAAATGTTTCATCTTCCAGTTCCCTGGTTGTAAATGTTTCACTTTTACAGTTATCAAGGGTACCAGAACTTGTCAGAGATTTGGTATGCGTGGCTAGGCTTAATAAGCCCCTTGCAGTCATTAGCCAAGTATACAGCTATGACCCTATGAACCTAAAAATATGTTACACCGCAGATCCAATTCAGTCCCTCACTGCTCCACTAACTGTGCTTTCTCTGATATTGCAGCTTAGTTAAACTCTTATTTCATTGAGACTATAACACCTATTACTAATAACTTCTCAGTATCAGCTTCTACTCTTTCACCTCCTTCTACTACAATCATCTCTAATCTTTCCCTTACAACCATTTCTTACATCCTTTATTAAAAACTTACTGAAGAAACTCAAACCTTACTCGCCTTCTGCTAATAAATTTCCAAATGAATTCCTAAAAATGGCTGTTGACTCTATAGCCTACCCAGTTTCCATACTTATTAATAGGTCTATTACAGAAGCCTGTGTCACTTTCTTTGGAAAAAAAGTTCTATATCTTTCCACTTCACAAAGGTGGTAAATCTTCAGAAATATCCAGCTATAGGCATACCACTATCCTGTCTCCTCTGTCAAAACTTTTAGAAAAATGTATCCACAAAGAATTTTTCAGTATTTACTTGACAATTAAATTCTCTTCCCTACTCAACATGGATTTAGATCTACACATAGTATTACCACTGCCTTTCTATCATTCACTGATGCTATCAATAAAGCTTAGGACACAGGAAAATGTATATAATTTCTATTTCTTGATGTATGCAAAGCTTTTGCTACTGTTTCCCATCCCAACCTTTTGTCACAACTATTCTGTCTTGGCTCAGCTGACATTACCCTACAGTGGTCCTTCAGTTATCTATCTGACAAGTCTAATTTCTCTCCCTACCTACCAGTAACCTCTGATGTACCACAAGCTCAAAACTCTGTTCACCCCTCTTCAACATCTTTATTAAAAATCTCCATACTTCTGCTAAACAAGCAACCCATCTACAATATGCAGATGACTCTACTCTTACTTGCTCCTCCAACAATCTTGCTCATCTGCAAATAATAACACAATATGCTTTCAATTCTATTCAGGCCTGGCTTGCTGATAATCATCTACTACTTAATGCTAAGAAAGCCAAACTCCTGCTATTCTTTCCAAAATAAAAAACACTCTCTTGATAAAATAAACTTCAAATTTCCTCACTTAATAATACTGTAATTGAAGTTGTGCCACACGCCAACTTACTTGGCGTTAGTGTTGATGATAATCTTAAGTTTGACTTGCACATTAACAACATATATTAAGACTCATCAAAAACTAGGCATGTTATACACATGAATAAAATTCCTAACAAACGCCACCAAAATTGCTCTTGCCATCTATGCTGAGCCAGAATATTTAACAGTTACAGATTAGGACAATCTGGAGCACTTAAGTTCTGTGTGTTTATATAAGGTTCTCTAGCTCTAGGCAAAATGTGTCCAGGCCTCAGGGTTCTTGTGACTGCACTTTGAGCAAGGATACAAGGACCAGACAATTTACTGTCGTCCTTTACCTCCTCTTCTTTATGCTTCTCATATATTAACAAATCTTCACTCCCCCCCCTAAAGTCAAACTGGAGCATGACTACAATAAAATAGCAACATTTGCATCTGGCCACCCCCATAAATCTCATCACTGTTCTTCACTAAAGGCTCTAAACTGGCTTGAACTCCATCACCAGCTCACCTTTAATTGGTTATTATTAAGACACAAAATAATGTACAATCACTCTGTTTCTTCAATCATAGCTTCTCTCTCTTACAACATTCTCTTTAACATCGTGAACTGCATTCCTCTCACAAGAAACTGTTATCTATCTATATATCTCAGGTGGCTAGCGGTTTTAGTCTGCACTTCACTGTGTAGCCAAGACTTGGAATACTCTTCCAGCTCCCATCAGATCTATGCCTCATTACTACAGTTTTAAATCATTCCTAAAATATTACCTGCTCAACTCCGGGATATGCTCATGTTCGATACCATCCTAACATTTCCTCTATCATTGTCAACTTGCAACATTTCTCTTCTCTTCACCCACTTCTGCTCATCCTGCTTTGCCTCCTATGATACAGCCCTTCCTTCTGTAATCCTCAGTTATCCAACTTATTACACCTAGTCTTTTCATCCTATTTTGTTCCTACCCTACCTGTTACTTAACTAAAGTGCATCTCTAAGGTTCTCTCACTCAGTTCTCACTCTGAATTCCCATCTAATTGCAGTATGATATAATTCTGTAAAATGTATTTTTACCACTTATGCATATGTGCTTCTACTGCATTGCATGATTCTGTTCTCTGTTTTTGTTTCTAAGTTCTTGTGCATTTCAAAGTTTGTAATATTGCTAGTATTATTTATTTTTGTGCTGCCTTCCACCCCAGGCCTCCAGTGGAAATGGATAATATATGCCCAATTGGACTTTCTGGTTACCAAATGTCAAACAAACAATTAAATAAATAAATGTTCAAGAGCTACACTATGATTTGAAACCAGTAATCATGGAAGTTTTTCAAGAGCTGTAGACTAGGGGCTTACCAATATGCCATCATAACTGCTGGTCATCGGGGCCTTTCAAAGTCATAGAAAGATGTGATAAATCCCACAAATCACAACTCAGTCTCTGCTAAAACAGAGATGTTACAATCTATGTTCAGATTTTGGCTGCCCAAGGTCAAGTTCTTCTTTCCATTCTTGTCTCTGAAACACAAATAGGCCTTGCACAATCTAAGGAAGCATGGGTCACCTGATTGTTTTACTAACACTTAGGCACAGAAAAGAGAAGTAGGTCCAGCAGTGTCAAAGTTTCTTGACTTCAGAAAAGCCATTCATTCCATCTGATAATTATCTCCATGGAAATCCATAGCATGAATAAATCCACTTCATGCATTTGTAAGGACAATATTATAACCAGAAGGTTGTGGTTTTATCTGCCAACTTGGTGTAAAGTCTAAAGTCTTCTAAACACAGCTTCTTCCTGCAAATGATGCTTACTTAAAACACAAGGTCCTCAGAAGTTCTTTTTCTTGGAATGATGGTCTTCTGAATATTTAGGTTTCAGACTGCACACTAACCCTTGCATAATACATCTTCAGTTGCTTCTGGGCAAATCTTTTGCATGGGGGATGTTTTGAAAGTCGGTCTTTCTTTATTTGGCTACACTACTATAATTAAAATGTTCTTTCCTATCCCGGTTTATTATGTTGTGAAACACAACCCCTACAAGAACATGTATTCATAAATAGTTAAATTAATTAAATTGCATAAATTACACTTTCATATGATCATAGGTTCATAGGAGGTTACTAGGCAAATAGCCCCAGGGCCCTTACAAGAGTAGCCAAGTTCAATTCTTGTTTCCAAGGGTGTCTGGTTCAACACTAAAATCAGCACCTATTGCCCCTGTCTAAGAGGAACATGGGTGGAACCCTTGAGCAAATTTCCAGTTAATTACCCCTGTCTAAGAGGAACACAGTTGGAACCCCAGGAACAAATTTCCAGTTACCTATCCAATCATCCAAATTACACTTAAATAGGCCCGATGAGGGGCTTTGTTTAACATAAAAAGGAAGCTTGTTCTAAATGTGGGGCAACCTCTGTGAGGCAAATCTGTTTCTCCAGCAAGTTCTGTTTATGCCACATACCAGGTTAAGGTCCTTTGAGAGAGTGACCCATGTACCATTTGACTTGCGAATGTGTAGCATTTCCACTAAAGCTGGGTCAGAGTTTGCTCTGTATGCATGGCATAAGTCACCTGTGAGCAGTCTGTATGACACAGAGTAAAGTGACAATGATTTCAGTCTGTCTGCATAAGACAGATCTTGAAGACCCTGAATTTTCTTTGTAAGGAACCTTTGTGGTCTCTCCGGTTGTTGCAGGTGTTTGGAAAAGAACACCAAAGGGGGCGCTGTACTGTATTACTGGCCTGATAAGGGGAAAAGTACAGGGGGTTATAACCTCTTTTTTTCTGGAGGAAATGCCCTTACTTATGAGATGAGCAATATAAAATGCCCTTCTTACCACTGTGGAGACATGGTGATTAAAGTTAAGGTTGTTGTCAACCTGTTTGCCCACATTACTCACCACTGAATGTATGTTTAGAGTATTGCTATTGATGTGGCAGTTTGCAGTAATGTCACCCTTGCTGAAGGGGATGATAATGCATTTTTTTTGCATTAACTTTAAGACAATAGCTTTGGCACCAGTTATTTGTCAGTGCAAGACCTTCTTGCAGGATGATGACAACCCCAGGGGCTTCAATGATCGCTCCCAGTTTGCAATCATGAGCAAACTTTGTCAGCCACAGTCCTTCAGTTTTAGCCTGTATTTTGGAGAAGTAGATTTCAAACATTAGGGGTCCCAGAACCAATCCATGTGGAACACTACTGGTTACATGTCTGTTGGAGGAGGTAGAGTCTCCAATTTTGACAGTATGAGTTCTATCATTGAGACAGTTTGCAACCCACTTGACAATATATAGGTTGATACCCAGCTGGGTGAGTTTATCAATGATTCCTGATTGGGGGGCTTGTGTCAAAGACCTTGGTTAAGTCTAGGTATGCCTTATACACAGATTTACCTTCATCTAGGGCTTTGGTGACTATCTCAAAGATGTCTACCAAGCTTAACAGGCATGATCAACTCTTGGCAAAGCCAAACTGTGTGGGGCTCAGTGTTTGGAGATTTCCTATATCTTTTATTAACAAGGTCCATGGTGATACATTCCATGGCCTTGCAGATAAGACTGGTCAGGCTAATGGGTTTATAGTTTCTGGGGTACATGGGTGCACCCCCTTTGTGCCAAGGGATAATGGTAACTGTTTTCCATTCCCCTGGGATAACGCCAGTGCTTAGGCTGTTATTGAATTGTGCTCAATGGTGATGCTAATTCCTGTTTTAACCTATGTAGAACACAGCCCAGGATATTGTCTGTTCCCACAGAGGCTGTGTTTTTGTCCTTGGAGCAGGCATTTAAGACCTGCTCCTTGGAGATACAAGGTGAAGGGCAGGTGTTAGGGATGCTTTAGGGTATATGTAGTGGGGACAGGGGAGTGAAGTTTTCACTAAACCTGTCAGCCAGCAGATTTTATATATCCATAGGTTCTATATATGTAGTACCATTAACTACGAGTTCAGCGCAAATCTGGGCCTTACGTTTGAAGTTACTGATGTAACTAAAGACTTCTTTGGGGTTATCCTTAGTTAGGGAAGTGAATTTGGATTTGTAGTTAGCTTTGGAGGACTTCACTAGTAGTCTTATTTGTTTGTTTAAGTTGAGGAGGGAGTGTTTCCAGTTTTGAGACCGTTCCTTCCTACTCTTAGACAGAAATTTCTTTCTCCTATTGTATAGCCTATTAATGGCAGTTGTCCACCAGGCAGGTTTGTTTTTCCTTGGAGATCTTGTTTTGGTTCTATCAGGTACAGCAGAGTCAATACAATTGTACAGGTGCTTGTTTAAAGCATTGGTGTATAACTCAACATAGGTGTCTGTCAAATCAGTTACCGGGTTATGAAGCTATTTATGCCATCATCTAAGCAGTTGTAATTGGCCTTGGAGAAGTTGTTTAATCTATTTTGCTAAGGGTGGAGGGGGGGTCTTGTGTTATAGTTACTTCTAGCGAGACTGATTTGAAGTCAAATCTCAGGTCAGATCTGGCTGAACTGAAGGAAAAGCTTCTGGGGAGGGTACTGTATGCCTCTCTAAGGGTGGATGGTCTTGGCTTTACTGAACGACTACAGTATTTGGAAGCCATTTTGCTGCAATAGTCTTTGATGATAATGGAATCAAACCCCTCTTATGGCAGAGGCTGTAATCACACCTGCTTGGGAAGTAGCTCTGTATTGGTATACAATTGATATGGAGCCATCTCCCATGCTGCCTGTGCCAGCAGTATGCACTTAATGTTACACAAGTAGTCTGATAAATCGTGGAGGATTAGTAAACACAAGAGTTTATGGGATAACCCTTCACAATTTGTTTGCGGGAGAACAGTGTTCTGGAAAGACTGAGTAGAATCTTGCTGTAAAGGTTCAGGGTGAGATTATCGTGATCTTTTTTTGAGTAACATATAATAAAATACTACTTTTCTAAACAGACACATTGCAGATAACAGCTAGAGAGCGTACCTGTCAACTGTACTGAATTCATCGGAATTTACCAGTTTTGATGGTAAAATAATGTGGTGCCACAAACTCCCAAGTAGCCCCTTTAATTCCCAATTTTTTTTTTATTATTTATTTATTTATTTTTGTATTACAACTTTAAATTTATGACTGGCATCACCACGCATCACCAGCCAAGAGGGGGTGTGCTTGAATGACATAAGCTACGTTGGATTTTTATTTTGAACTGTTTTGTAGGGAATATAGCAGCAGTGCAACTATTTAAAGTTTTACAGTGACCACCCAGCACTCAACTACATGCCACAGGTCAGAGAAAAATAATTCTTTGCTAACTGATAATCTGGTGTATGTGTGTGTGTGTGCATCTGATGATAATCTCTGGTGTGTGTGTATCTGTTGATAATCTCTAGTGTGTGTGTTATCTGATGATTATCTCTGGTGTGTGTTATCTGATGATAATCTCTTGTGTGTGTGTGTGTGTGTGTGTGTGTGTGTGTGTGTGTGTGTGTGTGTGTGTGTGTGTGTGTGTGTATTTTATCTGATGATAATCTCTAGTGTGTGTGTTATCTGATGATAATCTCTGGGTGTATGGTTATCTGATGATAATCTCTGGGGTGTGTATGTGTTATCTGATGGTAATCTTGAGGGTGTGTTATCTGATGGTAAACTCAGGGGTGTGTGTATCTGATGATAATCTCGGTGTGTGTGTGTGTGGGGGGGGTCTGCGTGCATGTGATATCCGATGATAATCTTGGGGTGTGTGTGATATCCTATGATAATCTTGGGGTGTGTGTGTGTGTTATTTGATGATAATCTTGGGGGGGGTGTTATCTGATGATAATCTCAGAGTGTGTATTATCTGATGATAATCTCAGAGGGTGTGTTATCTGGTGATATCTCAGGTGGGTGTTATCTCGGGGGTATGTCTGATGTCTAATGATAATCACAGGGGTGTTATCTGATGATAATCTTGAGGGAGTGTTATCTGATGATAATCTCAGAGGGATGTGTTATCTGCTGATAATCTTGTGTGTGTGTGTGTGTGCGTGTGTGTGTGTGTTTCATAGTTTCATAGTATAGTACTAGGCTATCTGCCCTGGGGCATTTGTAAGCCTAGCCATAGTGATGTGGCTTTTGCCACCCCATGAAATGGTACAAACAATGTACAGAATAAATTTAGAATACTGTGCCTCTGTCTAGTAGTGACACAATGAAGGTCCCCTTATATAACAGAGTTAGTTTACTGTGCCCCTATCTAGCAGTGACACAGATGTGACCCCTGGGGTAAACTTATGATCTCCTATCCACTCATCAAGATTTCTCTTGAAGAGAGTCAGTGAGGGGCTCTGCCTAATATGAACTGGGATCTTGTTCCAAAGCATGGGAAGCCTCTGGGTTATGAATCTATCCCTCCAGCATGTCCTATTCATACTTGTGCCGAGGCTTAAGTCTTTAGCTCTCGTGGTCCTGATGGATTTGGATTTTTTGAGGTGGAGCATGTCCATCAGATCCTGATTGGACATGGCCTTGTACATCAGGCAGAGATCACCTCTGAGCAGGCGGTATGCTACTGAATAGAGCTGAAGTTTCTTTAGTCTGGCAGAATAAGACATATGTTGGAGACACTTGATCCTCTTGGTGAGGTACTTTTGTGGTCTCTCCAGCTGTTGCAAATGCTGGGTGAGTTTCATACCAAATGGGGCATTGTACTCAATCATGGGTTTGATGAGGGAGGAATATAGGGGTACAATGACATCCTTGGATCTGGATGTGAATCCCTTCATGATGAGGTGTGCAAGGTAGAATGTTTTTCTAACCACTTTGGCAACGTGGGTGTCAAATGAGAGGTCGCTGTTGACTTGGGTCCCTAGGTCTCTGATTACTTTTTCCGTACTCAGTGGGTTGCTGTCTATGTGATAATTTGTGGGTACTTTGTTTTTCCCAAGGGGGATGACTATACATTTTTTGGCATTTAGTTTAAGGTCGTGACTCCGGCACCAGTTGTCCGTTTCTGTGAGGCCTTTTTGTAGGATGTGTGTGTCTGCTGGTGTATCGACTATGGCACCTAGTTTGCAGTCATCTGCAAACTTTGTCAGCCACAGCCCTCCCATGTTTGCTTTAACATCTGAGAAATAAATGCCGGACAAGAGGGGTCCCAGGCAGATCCCTGTGGGACACCACTTGTGACTGGCTTTGAGTCTGACATTGCTCCAGCAATTTTAACTTTATGGGTTCTATCCTTTAGCCAGTTTGCAACTCATCTAGTGACATAAGGGTTTACTTTTAAGCTGTTGACCTTATCTATGATGCCTGAGTGGGGTATTTTGTCGAAGGCCTTAGCCAAGTCCAGGTATGCTGTATGGACTGCTTTGCCCTCCTCAATGGCTCTAGTGACTGTTTCGAAAAAGTCGACCAGGTTTAAAAGGCAGGATCTGCCCTTTACAAAGCCGAACTGGGTGGGGTCAAGTGTCTGTAGGTCCCCTATGTCTCTGTTTATGAGTTCCATAATGATTCTTTCCATAGCTTTGCAGACCAGGCTGGTTAAGCTTGTGTGTGTGTGTGTGTATGTGTGTGTGTGTGTGTGTGTGTGTGTGTGTGTGTGTGTGTGTGTGTGTGTAAATGCCTCAGTTAAATATGCCTGGTGGTTAGTGTTACTTAGGCTCAAACCCTGTACTTCAGGTACAAGGAGCATGAGCCTATGTTCCCTGCCCATACCACCACTTGTGATTCGATTCAGTGTCTGGAATGTTTGGCTCATATAACTTTTGGTCTGTTCTTCTTAAAAGTTGTGGTTTTCTAGCAACTCAGTCAGAACTGAATTCACTAAATAATGATAGCCATTTAAGTTTCAGTGTCCCTATCTTGTCTTCCTATCTTTCAGGAAACGCATGGTAACAGAAAGCATCGTATTCTTTCCAAGATTATACAAGCAATGTTTAAAATGTGTCTCCCCCCCAATAAATTTTGGCTTTCTCCAGATTTCTTGTGGTCCATAGTTCTTCAGAGGGAGAGCAATTTAGTGCTGCATATGCCAAATCTGCTTGTGTTGTTAGTAATGCAACAGGTAGAACACTTCTTTTTGATGCAGAAGGCTGTGGATTCTACTCCCACAGTATGTAGATGGATTGCTGATACTGTACTGTGTTGTATTTTTAAAGGGGGTAGATGCTACAGTCCTGACAATGTCCTCTTTGCTGGAGATACCTAGTAACTATGAACCTATCAGTTTGCCATCCACTCTCTATTGCAATATTACTAGCTTATCATTTTTATTAATGTAACATGGGCAATTTATTCCTCAAGGGCAACAGGCACTTTATTTGTAGATGAAACAATGACATCTAAAGTTGTTTGCTAGCAGCAACCTCTTTATTAGTTATAGATCTCTTTACTGTGGAATTATTTAGATGATGTTTACTTCTGCAGAGAGTGTGCATATTTACTGATACTGATGGATTGTAGACGTTTGAGCAGACTTTTATGATGGAAATGTTCTGAATTGGGTAGTTATGTCATTACTGGTTAATACATTTTGTTTCATTGCTTACTGGAAAAATGTTCAAAACAATAAATTTAATACTTGCTCTTACAAGTGTGCTGTATTATACAAGAAATATAATTTAATATAATCAGTAAGGTGCATCAAAGAACACATGTATGTTTTGTGTGTAAGTGGCCTATGATTTGAAAACAGACCAAAGGTTATCTTTATCTGCCACTGGCCAGATGCATTTTCTTTGAATGTGGGTTTCAGTGCTTTTTCAATGAATGTGAGTTTCAAGGGCAGAGAAGTTTTAATGCTAAGACTATTTTCATTATGAGACTATATTGCCTTGTTTAGCAGATGTCAGTTAGTGTCTGTGCTATAAAATATAAAATAAAAGTTTTAAATGAAATCCAAATAATCATTGCAGAAGTAAAGCAGTATGCAGTTTACAGTGTTTATGGTAAATGGGGCAAACTAGCCAAGTAATGGGACATTGGAATGGCTGCGGGGGGAAGGCTGTGTATGGGGGGGCCCCATTCGACCATAATTTTATGAGGGGGGAAGTGCGGCAACTCATAGACAGCCTTAGTCGGCACAAACTCTAGCTACACCACTGATCAGTAGGCCATGGAGAATGACGGTTGGAGGTCCAAGCAAACTATAATATTCTTTTGTTAAGATTAGAATATTGCCTACCATTAAATGCCCTGCTTTTACCACAAAACCCACATTCACACACGCACTAAGGTTCATCATCTTCTCCATTCCCAGTGAACATCATTGCTACACATTTAAAAAAAATGATTATGATTTACTACAGACTCTGGGATCATATTTTGGTTGTCTGTTCTTCAGTTTGTGTTTGAAAGTTGGTATCCCACAATTCCACTGGAGTGGGAGGGGTACATAATTGTGTATGCAAATTTTATGTTAATCATTATATAGATTTGTAACTGTTTGTCATGGGCCTTTGTCCAGATTTTTGATGTTTCCAGGTTGAGAGGTATGCTAGAGAGGGGTGTCATCATTTAAAGCTGTGCTACTGAGTTCCTTTACTAAGCTGAACTCTCCCCCTGACCTAAAGATATGTAAGGCTTTGTTGGAAAGCTGGCAACCTTATAAGTAGGATGAGGGCCTCCCTATGGTATAGGATCCTAGGGCCTAAGAATAGTAATGTTGTGTTTGTATGTCTGCAGCAAAGTATACATTACTTTGGTTGAGTTTACATGTATAGACATACAAGCACTGCATGATAATGATCTGTATCTTTAAACCTTATATTTAATACTTGTAATGGCAGAACCTGTTTATCTTATGGGGTTATTGGACCCCCCCCCATTATTATATAATATAGTACAGTATAGTATAATATTAACAAGAGGTTTGTATGACAGGTGCACAACAATGAATGTGCTTTTGATGGACTTAGTTTTGGCCACAAGTTTTAGTTGTGCCTTAAAATGTAATGCTTTTGGGAAACAGAAGTGCAGTGTTAGGTGCAAAACTTCAGTACAATTCAGTACACACTGCATTCACTAATGCATCACCTTGCAATATCTTGTGAGGGTACAGTGATTGTATATAATTAAAGAAGCAATACTTTCAGTGGTGAACAGGTGGAACACTCACCTTTGGTGCAGAAGGCTATAGGTTCAATTCCCACATCAGCTAGATTAATAACTGACGAAGTACATCATAAGGATGGTGCTGGGAGTGTGCCATCTTTCAGATGAGATGTTAAACCGAGGCCCCTTTGAATGAGTTTGTGGCAGCTCAGGTAGATTTAAAAAATCCTATGCCACTAACCAAAAAGACTAGGATAAGTTCTCTGATTCCTTGGCAAAATTTCCCCTAGTAGTACAAATACCACCTTGAGTCTCCCCTGAAAATTTCAACTAGCCTAGTGCAACTAACCTGGTCAACAAAGGATAAATAAAATAAACAGTCTCAGGGTCCATAATAGTTACAGATTTGGAAAATCTGGAGCCTCACAGCTCTTGTGACTGCAATTTGAGTGAGGATACAAGGGCCAGACTATTTACTGTTTACTTCTCATCTATTTAAGCCGTGGACAAGATGAATTCTAGCTCTACAGTAAATACTTCCAGGGTTCAGTTCCCTGTGCCTTCAGTTCAAAAGATTATAGAAGGTGTAGACTATTTATTGATTACTTCTTATCCGTGGGAGCTGTCAACATGATAAGATCAACAAGAGAACATCATAACAAGATCATTAGCTAATCCCCATTTTATGTTGCTAATATCAAATTAGAAATTATTCTTTAAGAATTCATATTGTTAAATATTTATTTATTTATATAAATAAGTAAATAAAAAATTATGCTGCTAATACTGAATTAACAATCATTCTTTCATAGTTCATATTGTTCAATATTTCACTTCCTGCACAGGATAGCGATGTCATGCTTCTAGATATGCCTGTGTTGTTGGTTAGTAATGAACTGTGTGTTAATAAAGTCCAAAGTTAAAAACATGTTCCTGATAGAGTATCAGAATGTTAGGTTATATATTCTTTTTGATCTGCACTTCTATATCTTTGCAGCTGTGATACTGATATTATTAATTTTATAATTTTGTGATGGCTACGTTGTCTTGATTGGCAAGATTACATAGTTACATTTCCTTTGTACATTACCTAAAATAAGCATCGTAATAATAAAGTTTACAATGGTTTTGGAAAACTTCAGTGCTAATCTTGTGGGTTAGTGGAGATAAGCCATAGTCACATATGAACCAGAAACTGTATCCTTAAATGTATAATTAACAAAGTTACATTAAGCTCACATAATACAAAGTTGTTAAATAATTTGTAGAAATAATGGAGAAGGTACTGTTGTATTAGCAGTGTAGTGATTAAAAAAATATTACTGAGATTTGTTTTCTATGAGATTTTCCCCACTGCTTGCCAACCATTGAGACACCCATTTTGGACTTGTGTCCATTTCTTATCTAGGTGTGAAGAGTTCCCTTCAGATCCTCTAGAGTGGGAGCTTTCTGGTGGGGGGAGGGGCAACATCCAAACAAATGTCAAGGATTTTGGTACACTGAATTGCATTAAAGCAATGAGAATGTATTTTGTATGTAAGCCCTAACCCTTCCCTGGATGGTGAGTTCAACACCAGTGTCAACATAGGAACTGCCTAGGCCCCTGTTTCAGCTCACATATGATACTTCATGTGGCCTACAGGGGCTACCACTTTTGGCTTGAGTGGTCATGTCTATGTTGCTCTTGTGCCAACCATGGCCCTTTTAAATCATTACCAGCCCTCTAGCACAGGTCAAGTCAGTAATGATAGTCTGAGACACATGGAACTCACCACTACCCTCCTCCCCTGGATAGGCACACCAGTCCTCCCAGCCTACACCGTCAAGTGCCTAATCATCTAGTGAAACATAGAGTTACCTGAGCCATAGAGAGGGCTTAATTCCTTTACATCACTGGCACTGCTTTTGAGAGATTCACGATTAGCAGACAGATTAAAATAAATGCTAGTGTTTTCACTGTTACAAAAGGACTAATAAATATGTTATATTTTCATTCATTCATCTAACATGGTAAACAAAAGCAAGAAGAAATGTATACATTATAAAATGATATTAAAGAAAGAAGAATGTAGTATAATAGAACATTTTTTAAGAAAGATGAAAATCATGACAGTCATACTGCGGCAATAATATTAACGTGAGCATTGTGAGGTCTTGGTTAACTGAATTATGTAATATACTGCTTACTGTCAATCTAGACACAGTAAAGACATGTGACATAGTTTACATATGCCAGTGTAATAAACAGCTGCAGAAAGAGCATTTTTTTCATAGAAATAAACTTCTGTATTTTAATACAAATGTAATGCAACCGATTTCTGAATCGTTATTCACAAATGAGTATCTAACGTCTATGGAATAAGTTAATTAGTCAAAGTAGAAGTATATGTGTAAATATGCTTGTGTGGCAACATTTCTGCATAATTTTCTTCTTAGTTGTGAACTCTGTGCTATTTTATATATTACTCAAATTTTAACAACAGTGTGAGTAAAATATAAACACTTGCCAACTCGGAACAGCAATGTAAACATGCACAAGCAATAAACATGCCAGTATTATTTAGTTGTTATTTCTGGCTTGCCATTAACTCGGGCTGTAAGTATTAGCCTTTATGTAAATTGAATTCTTTATAATGCAACCTTAAACTGAATTGCCTTGAAATCACAGCTGGATTTTTATAAGGCGGCAGCTTCCTCTGAAAAGAGCTGCAGTTTCTTTCAAATGAAATGACTACTCTGTGGTGGTTATTTTTGACTCTATATTCAAATTGATAAGATACAAGTCTTCAAATATTACTGCTCTGTTGAAAGGCATCACTGAAATGATGTACATGAATTTAAATATCTTGGTCTTTTACTTCAACCTAACCTGCAGATTAATTTGCATATTTATAGAGTAAATGCTTAGGTGCACTCAGAATAAAAAGAATAAAAGCTGCATGCTATAGTCTGTGAGGCAGTGATAATAGTGCAACTGATTTTACCTTCATTGACTACAGAACATCATTTATGGCAGTACTTCTAAAAAGAAATACTAGAATGGAACATTGGACACTTTACTTTGCATATTAATATGCTGCTTGCCTCATATAACCCTGCAGAAAGACTGAACTAAAGAACCTGGAGGTCAAAAATAGAATCCCACTGACATAAGATATTGTTTAACTAAGGCATTTTTTTATTTTCAGTTTCAGTTATGAATAATCCTTTGATCCTTTGGTGTGTGTGTGTGTGTGTGTGTGTGTGTGTGTGTGTGTGTGTGTGTGTGTGTGTGTGTGTGTGTGTGTGTGTGTGTGTGTGTGTGCGCACTTGTGCGTGTGTGTGTGTGTGTGTGTGTGTGTGTGTGTGTGTGTGTGTGTGTGTGTGTGCTCTCTCTCTCTCTCTCTCTCTCTCTCTATTTCCATTATACTTAATTTGCAACAAAATATATTTAAATTAGCATGTTATTTGAGAGCTGTAGCCTGTTTCAACTGACTCACTTTTCTTAATGAATGACATGCATCGTGTTTGATTATTGCCCAAAACTAAGGTGTATGACCATTTATAGTGCTTTCTATTGGTTTGCATGGGTATCGTGCTTGTCAGTCACTTTAGTTAACTGGGACACAAAATGTTCAATATAAATGTATTAAGTTATGCAGTCATTGGATGCATCTGAGCTCTTTAGGTATTGGACAAGAAAATCCATATACTTACATTAAAGAAACTTTCTGGAGTGAAACTGGCTCTTGTTATTTTTAGCACATCGATAGAATATGATGGTAGGCAATCTGTGGTATTTTTGGGGGTACTTTGATTCATGTATGAAGGGTATTTTATACCCAACAGCAAATCAGAACTACTTTTAAATGAACAGCTGTGTTAAGCAACTGTATTAGTTATATTTCTATGGCCTACACAAAACTGGTTTCATGTAAAGTAACTATTAGGTCATTTTATGTAATACTAATAAATAAATTTTAATGTGTAATTTTAATTTTATTTTCATTACTTATAAATCCATTAACATATACTTCTTCTTTCAACCCAGTACATAATTTGTAGAACTACATATACAGATTATTATTTTAATAAACATATGTCACATTTGCATCTATTACTAAAATCTGTTAATACATTACGCATATCCATAATTTTTAAAAAGATGCATGCATGATTACACACATGCTCATGATTTTGTTTGTATTTCATAATAGCATTACAAGTAATATTTTCAGGTACATGCATCTTTCTTAGAAAATACCTGTAGTTATGCAAACTTGTTAAACTATTTACTTTTATCTCTAATATGACTCAATGTAATTTATGAACATTATAAAACGAACATTTGTTTTAACTACTATAGAAGTCTGACCTTCTGGCCACTACCCAGTCTACCCACTCAGTCACCTGGTCAGTGCTATGCTTCTATAAATCATTATAATGGTGACAACACTGCTGGCTGGCATGAGTTATACCAGTTAGGAATGACAGGTGGTCACCCAGCTCCTGCCAGATATAATTTTTTTCCAAGTTGTATATCATGTGCACTCCTTGATCTTATCCCAGTATGAATCATTGAGAAGGTAGAGCATTGTCATTGCCTCCTTGTTGGACCAGACTAGGAGAGTGGCTTCATGCCTTCACATGTGATGCCATCATTCGATGTGTCAGAACAACAATGAGGAATGTATGGTCAGGAATGTATTAATCAAGGTTAGAACCACTCCCTTTGGAGTGT
The DNA here is from genome assembly GCF_019279795.1 of Protopterus annectens. NCBI lineage: Eukaryota > Metazoa > Chordata > Ceratodontiformes > Protopteridae > Protopterus > Protopterus annectens. The sequence continues at coordinate 1,868,119,496 of NC_056726.1, read as the reverse complement.
GAGATTACATTAACCAAACCTGCTTACTAGCAGGGGCATTTCAAAAGCTATTCACATTATTGGCAAGTTTGGTTTACCTAAAACTGCTTTGTCACATACTTTTTTTTAAAGGCAACTGGTTATCTTTTCCTTGTATGAGTTAATAAAATGGAAGTATATGATTAATAATTAATGTCACTATGTGCAATATTTTAAATGTTAGGAAGTTATGATTTGTCCGAGATGCTAAAGTGTGACACACATTGGATGGATAGGGATTACACATCAGATTGCTGCAAACTTGACATTCAGATGACTCCATTTTGTTTTTTTAATTACGTTCTGATTTTGCTTAGTTTACAGCCATTTGGTCTTTCCAGTACCAAGCTTGGGACAGCTGCAGAGTGCTTTGGACTGTGGAGCTGTCAGCAGAGTGCCCATGTCAGTCTCATGTGTGTTCATGTTACTTTGTGCATTTGTGATCAGTGAAAATCTGAAATTTAAATTTGCCAATACATCTTGGGACACATTTGTGTACTATACCTCTACTATTCATAGACATTAATGTAAATTAACCTGATTGTCATATAACTGCATAAATGACCCTGAATTTCTGCCGATAAGTTGAGGATCACCATATTAATGTGCCAATAGATGAGATAGGTGACAAATGCATGAGGATGCCACAGTTATTACAGTAAGAAAACACTTTTACAAATATCATAATGTAATAAAAAACATTTAAAAACATTATTTCATTATTAAAGGTCATATTTAATGAATATACACATATAATGTGCATGTTATTATAGCAGTTACTGATTGCTAAATATGAGTCATTTGAAAGTTGGATTTCTTGACAGAAGCAGTAGAAAAGCTTACTGATGCCAGAAATTTATCATTACTGTGGTATGATTTACTGACTGTGTATATATGGGTATAAATGCAGTAATTTACTACTGAAATTCTGCATTGCTAAGGATATCAACATGCACGTGTGATGAACTGGTAATTTTTAGAGTGATAGTAATGAATAAAAAATGGCAGCATTATAAGTATGTGACAATTGCAGATGGTAAGGCATGGATTGTTTTTTTAGACAGAAGTTATTTCATCCATTACTTAAATGTACAGTAAGTAATATATTGCAATTTATCATGAATATATTGATATTTCGGTATGTATTTATATGGTTAGTGTTAAGTAACATTTTTATTTAATGTAGGTCACAGGAAGACTTGGCCAGTGTTTTGTACTTTAAAAACTGATTACATCCAAACAGTAGTGTCACATATTCTGACTATTATCCTTTTTTCCTCTTTTGCACACGTAGTAATGATGGAAAAAAGGGATCAAAATAGAGAAAGGATAACGTCAGCCATGATGAAATGTGTGCTCTCATGGCACCACTAGATGCATATGGCAAACCACCTTTTGGTAAAGAGGAGCCCAGGCAAGATAAGAAGAACAAGGCCTGTAATCAAGTAGTTGTTGAAATCAATGCAGGGGGTGATAGAAATTGAACACTGGCACAGTGCAAGAAAAGAGCAAATGATATGGTAGCACATGCTAGAAGTAAGGCTAGACAGAATGCAATTTCCCATATCATTACAGGGGGTGGGTCTCATTCAATTAACACCAGATGAGAAATACATTCTATCCATCTGTGGGGATGACTATGACACAGAAGACTGTGGAACAGGAATAATTAGAGGGGTGTGTGGACACTGTTCCATCCTACCAATGTCTGCAGCAGCAGCAACACTCATCTTCCCATAAAAGTTGTTTTAAAAAATCAATAAGATGCATTATCTAGACAGACTTGAATGCTGCCAAGGAATGATGTAATTAAACAAGTCACAATTAATTATTATTAGTTGAGTGTTGCACATCAACAATGAATGGAAATTAAGGCAATATGCATGGTAAGCATCCCACTCACCACCTTGTAAGCATGTATTACTGCATGTTATTTCATTATCATTAATGTTTTCAAATAATTTGTACAGGTTCATCATCAGAATCAAATAGTTCAGCTATATCAATACATTTGGATAATAACGGCAAGATGGATATTGCTGCTGATACTGATGATAACATAGTTATATATAGGAGGCAGCCTAAGCAAAGTGGCAGGCAGTCCCTAAGTGTAATGGCAGGATCTCTTACCCCTTACCATGGTAATAACTCTGCAAAAGGGGACACTGCATCACAAAGTCAAGCACAAACTGACATGCCCCTCACTCTTGTATAGTAGGAACACCGTTGCAACTCTACACCAGTATTTCCAAATCCAGAATAACACTTAGAGGTTAATGGTAGACATACAGAGGTGACACTGTCTACAGCAACTCCTTTACAAAGGGTAGCCATGCACAGAAGCTTCTTACACCTACCCCAGGAATCATGTAAAGCATTGGCTGCCCAGCAGAAAAAGTGCTGTAACATTGTTAGGGTTCAGAGCACTGGTACAGACAGTCAGCTAGAAATGGTCAGAGTCCTCCAGGGTACACATGATGATTTCCAGCACTACCTGGAAATGGCAGAAAGTAAAGATAATACCATGATCACACTGATGCATAGTATGGAGGCACACTAAGCATCAGTGGCCATCTCCATTCGTATACTAGTTAGGACATAGCAGAGTCAAGCTGGAATCAGTCTTGCAAAGGACAAAGGATGAGGTGCTGTCCATACACATAGAGGGAGATCACATGATAATATCACTGTTTCTCTGGAGTAATATCAGTAGTCAAGGTGAACAAGCACAACATATTTCATGAAGGCCATGTCAGTGTTCATCTACACTTAGCAAAAACTCACATTTGATGTCACGATTGTGGTCATGCAGCAGTGTCAAGCCATTGACAGCAGGATCACCTGCATCAAGTAGGTCACAACATCAGAAAAAACTCACCTTGCAGTTCTTATGTTTGCCCCTCCTCAAAAATACTTGCACCATCACCTAGCCTATCTAGAGGAAATGTGCATGGCTCCTTTGATCTTGAGCTATTGTGAATCAGCTTCAAAGACACAACTTTCTGTTTAATTGGAATGGAAATTTGGTGTGAGTGGGCAAATGTATGCATTTCAGCCCTGTAAAACTAGTATGTACACCATCAATGAAAGATAGACAAAAAGCAATGATACATGAATCACCATTCCTACAGGTGTCAGTTACTTACAACCTAGAAGTAGTAATTCACAAAAATGTTTAGGAGAAACATAACATAAGCAAATGACACATAAAAATGAGTATCCTGTTTTGTAAACTTAAACATGTACCACTTTACCCTCCCCGCTGTACAAATTATGATTATGTTTCTGAAGTCAGAAATTATTCTGTATGACAGCTTAAAATTAATCTGATGTACAGTACAACAGAATAATCTTAGAAGACATGGCACAATATAAAAAAATAGTATAATTAATTTTCCTTAAATATGAATTGCATTAACTCAGGAATTATTTCACCACTGACAATATTCATTACTTTTGTACAATTAAATAATCATTAAAGGCAAAATTATTCATCAAAGCAGACAAAATGTGAATTGCTTTTTATATGATGCCTTATGACATCACTGAACAGGAGTCAACGAGCACCGAGGCATGACAACAGTATGAGTAAATTTCTAAAAGATAATAAAAAATATTTTATGATGAGAGAGACTATCATATTAATAGCAGCAGCAGACCATGGACCACCCAGCATAGCCCACAGATTTCATGGAATGCATCAATTCATCAATTATACACAATGTATATTTTTACAATAAAGGAAACCCTGACCTGAACGTCATGGTTCATAGTTGTGGATTAGATGCTGCCTCTATCTGTGCAGCTGCATGCTGTGTATGATCCTGCTATATGGGATCCTTTATCACTGCTGCCGTTTGGTCATTACTCATATTTAGAGTGGAACTGGGAGTTGCAGTGACAACATGGGTCACTTCACTACCAGACTGGTGCATGATCATGTTATGCAACATGCAGTAAGCATCCTGCACACAGTAGCTGGGTCATACTGAAGGGCACTCACAGACTCATCCAGTCACCTGAATCTGCTCTTTGGGAGGCCAATGACCCTCTTGATGACAATACTGGTCTGGGACATGGATTGTCTATCTGTCTACTCTGTCGCTTCAATTAAATTTCTCAGCAGTGAATATCTAGCATCACCTAAAAAAGGAGAGAAAGAGAGAGGGAGAGAAAGACGGTGAAGGGGGTGCAAAACAAAACATTATTCAGCAATACTTTCTCATGTCAATAATCACTTAAATACAATATAAAAAATTTACTTTTCCACTTACCAACAAGATGACCACTGGGCATGCTACCATGCAGGAAAAGGAGGTAGAGTGAGCTAGCATGCCAAATATCATATGCACTGCCAGGATGTTGGGCAGAGATGTTTGTGATACATCCCTATGCATCACACACTACCTAGGGATAGATAGAATGGTACTCCTTCCTGTTGTGAAAATGCTCCATCTGTAGATCAGGATGTGTCCTAATTCCAACACAGGTGTAGTCTATCATACTGAATACCTTAGGGAAATGTGCCAGCCCATAAAAGGCATGCAATGCATTCTCCTGGCTTGGCTCTTAGGTGGCACCAGGAAATAGATACACTGATCCACAGAGTACATTCAGGAACTGCTGCAGTATTCTCAAGGCAGAAGCCTATGAAATTCCCAATGTGTTCCCAGTCTGTCTCTGAAAGGTCCCTGTAGCAAGTATAGTGAGGGCTATACATACATTGGTGTCTACAGAGATAAGAAGTCCATGCATTCCTCCAGCGCCTCTGGTGGGGGGGTGGGTTCAGGAATACCAACTAGGACTCTTATAATGTCTCTGTCCACTCTAAACCTAGCAAGGATTTCCTGATTATCAAAGTTATAATGAGTAATCCTTTGCTTAAATTCTCACCTTTTTGGCCTGTGAGCACCACTGTGTGCAATAAGTTTTGTTCCAGCCAAGACAAGCAACTCCAAGCTGGAAATAGCAAGGCTAGCAGCAAGTGACAGCATTTTTGCTGACTGCAACTCTAATAGATTTAGCAATGCTTGTTTTTACATAGTGCCTCTGCGACCAGCTTGACATAGCAGGAACATGACTATGAATTGCAAATGGTATAACACATACTTCATTAGCATACAAACATTTACATCACTCCTCATTTACATCTCATTATTTTCACATTTGCATAAGCACATTTGAGGTCATCACACTGGCATAAATGGCCTCTATGAATTGCAGCTCAGCTGAACTCATGTACAGACATTGTGGATAGCCTCAGTGCTTTTACATAACTATGAATACTAGTCCATATCTTAAATGGCCAGCACAGTGGTCCAGTGGTTAACATTGTAGCCTTACAGCAAGAGTTTCTCTGATTTGATTCTTAGCTGGAGTGCCTTCTGTGTGGAGTCTGCATGTCCTCCCTGCATTTGCGTGGGTTTTCTCGGGGTACTCCGGTTTCCTCCCACATTCGAAAGGCATGTATCTGGAAGGTTTCTCCCCTGGTATCTGCTGAAAATAGGCTCTTTTCCTAGTTGGACTTTTCCGGTCAACAAATGTAAAGTAAAAAATAAATGAATGGCTTATCTCATTGCTCTATGCAAGTCTGACTGCAAAATGTTTCCTGAGATTACACAGTTGCACTTACATGTTTGGCCTATATTAAATGCAGTGGGGCCTATGGTCTTCTAGGAAAACAAATTCAGGATATTTTACTTCTCATCAAAGAGATTATGTCATTAACTGTGCAATCAGCACTGCTAAATTGTTCTCCTGTTACATGCATAAAGCTTTTGACAGTTTTTTTTCATTCACTTACTTGGAATATTTTTCAGTCTTACGGATTTTGTGCCATTTTTTGATGAAGCAGTAAGTATATGCTTTCAAATCTAGTGTGGTGGTCCATGGTTGTTTTGTTAGAAATTATTAGGATGGGGAGGGTTGTCAAAGAGGCCTGTCTCTTTTGTCTGTCATAAATATGGCAAAGTTAATGTAGGTGGCAGAGTTACAACATGCCCATTAGTGCATGTTTCATGATTTTCCTATTACTTTCTCTTTGGTTAAGGCAGATGATGTTGTTTCGACAACTAAACAAGCATCTGGTATGAGGAAGTGCATCCATGTTGTAGAGCTGCATTTAAGGCATGTGCGGCTCTGCCTTAATGAAAAATAGTATAAAGACTTGAGAAAAGTGATGCAATAGGAAGAATATCTTTTACTGACCATGTGTTTAAAATCCTTGGTACTGTTTTTGGTCAAGGGACAGAATTGAGGCAAAATGTGGTTGTAATGTGGAAGATATTCATGTTGTTTTTCCCAAAGGTTTATCTAGTTAAAGGGGACTTGTCTGGTATGGCAGGATATTTTGTTGAGTTTTGATGTTTGTGACTCAGCAGAAAAGGGAAGTTCTAAATATAACTGCTTTCCATTTTTTTGATGTTCTTATTTTTACTCTGTGAGATGGTATGCTCTTTGTAATGATATTCATATAGATGGATAATGCTTAGGTCATGCAGGTGATTTTCTCATCTCTCTGCCTTTTTTTCTTTTTACTGCCTACCATTTGTAATATGCACAGTAAGTTTTAAGGCCTTACATGTAACTAACTGCGTTATTATTATTTGGGTAGTATGTTTGAAAAAGAAAACTTGCTTTGTGGATTGAGGCATTGCCAGTATAGGCCATTTTTTGTGGAAGATAAACCTGACAGCCTTAGAGAAACACAGAAAACTTTTGGAAAAAGAATTAAAGCACATTTTTTTATTTTGAAGATGGATGTGCTTCATTAACTGGTAGACACTTGGCTGACATTAGGCAAAGATTTCATATTTATTCCAACATCCTTAAATGGGATGATTTTCTTTGGTGACTTTTTTGACATACCTACATATACTGGGGTTTCCAGATAAGGGCTACAAATATTTCCCATTTCACAAGCTTAAATGTTTACCTTTATACAACATTTTGTTTGATGAAAATGATACTCCCTGGCATAAAAGAAGCTATGGATAAAGTTGTTGAGTCAGGACGTTGATTTCTATGGCTTGCAAGGCATCAAGATGTTTTATACAACAAAAAGAAGCATCTTCAGTGACCCTATATCAGACTTTGTTTTTACTTGCAGCAAAAGTTTGTGGGATAAATTGACTCTATGCTTTTCTTTTGATTTGACCCCTGGTTGCATTGTTTTTCTTTTGTTGCATGCCAGTTGACAATTCAGTACGTTACTCTACGCATCCAAATTTGTGCATATGTCAGTCTAGAGTTTTGCATTTATATAAATTGTTATGGTTTTGTGACTTTAAGAAACCCTACTTGTTTTGGTAAGTGATATTATAGGTTCATACGTTCACAGGTGTTTACTAGGTTAACGACCAGAAGGGCCTTTTTAAGCCTAGCCATGCATCCAAAATTTCTAACACGTTCGGATGTCCTTGGTAAGTATAACCATAGGCCTGGAAGATGAACCCTTTACAGGTTACCTGTTTGCATCAGAGACATAGGTGACAAACCAGGGATGAATTTCCAATTTTCCATCCAACTGTCCAAGTTGCACTTGAATTGGATTAGGGAGGAACTCTGCTTCACATGGATGGAGAGCCTGTTCCATAGATGAGTAGTCTCTGCGATATATACCTATCTCTCCAGCAGGTCCTATTTATATCACAGGCAAGGTTTAAGTCTTTAGAACAGGTAATTCTGGTGCTGTTTGTTTTGTGGATATGTAGGAGGTCCATCAGAGTGGGGTCTCACAATGCCCTGTATGCCAGGCATAGATCTCCCCTCAAATGCCTGTGGGAGTCAGAATACAGGTATAGGGCCATGAGATGGTCTGCATAGGACATATTACTTTGCCCTGTATTCTTTTAATGATAAACCTCTGTGGATGTTCCAGTTATTGGATATACCTGGTTAGGTACATGTCAAAGGAGGCAATATACTCAATGATAGGTTTGATGAATGCCGAATACAGTGGAACAATGACTTCCTTAGATTTAGATGCCATACCTCTGTTTATAAGTTGCACAAAATAGAATGATTTCCTCACCACTGCAGACATGTGATGATCAAAGGTTAGATTACTATCTATGTGTAACCCTAAGTCCCTGACTACTGGGTCAGCTCTAAGGGGTGTGTTGTCAATATGATAGTTACCGGGGATGGATGATTTCCCAAAGGATACAATTATGCATTTCTTGGCATTTAGTTTTAGTCCATGACTCTGACACCGGTTGTTTGTCTGTTTCAGCCCCTCCTGGAGAACATTTGTGTCTGTGTGAGATACAATGACAGCTCCTAATTTCCAATTATCTGCAAATTTAGTCAGCCAGAGACCACTGACATTGGCCTTGACATCTCAGAAGTAAATGCCAAAAAGGAGTGGTCCAAGGACTGATCCCTGACGGACTCCACTTGTGACTGGCCACTTTGTAGAGGTGGACTCCCCAATTCTAACTTCCTGGCTCCTGTCTGTGAGCCATTTGGCTATCCACTGGGTGACATACAGGTCTGTACTTAACCTCTTGAGTTTGCCAACAATGCCAAAGTGGGGTATTGTGTCAAATGCCTTGGTCGGGTCAAAGTAGGCAGTGTGAATGATTTTACCAGCATCCATTGCTTTGGTGACCTTCTCAAAGAAGTCCACCAGGTTGAGTAGGTATGACCTGCCCTTTACGAAACCAAACTGGGTTGGGTCCAGTGTCTGGAGGTTTACTATATCTGTTGATCATCTCCATGATAATTCTTTCCATGGCTTTACATATAAGACTAGTTAGACATATGGGTTTGTAGTTTTTAGGGACTGTAGATGGCCCACTTTTGTGCAGTGTGATGACTGTTGCCTTTCTCCATTCATGAGGCACAAAGCCTGTTTGGAGGCTACAGTTAAATAGTAATTCCAGAGGCCCTGCCCATTGATGCAGTGTTCTTGGTCTTAGAGATAGCAATATGGACCTGTTCACTAGTGATAGTAGGGGGAGTTATATTTGATTATATTTCCTGAGAGAAAGTTGAGGGGGAGAGAAGAGTAAAGCTGGAGCTTAATTTATCAGCCAGGAGGTTTGCTATTTCTTCTGGCTCAGTATATGTGGCTCCATTTACAATGAGCTCTTCACACAATTGTGTATTGTCTTTGATGTTGCAGACAAAGCTAAAGAATGCTTTGTGGTTGTCCTTGGCCTGGGAGGCCAAACTTACCTCAAATTTGGCTTTGCTAGACTTTATTTGTCCTCTGAATTGTTTGTTTAGTTTAATGAGAGTGATTTTATCCTGCTGGGTGCTGCACCTCCTAATTATTGCCATGATTTTCTTCCTCCTGTTATACACCTGATTGATTTTGTGATTCCACCAGGGTGGCTTGATTTTTGAGTAAGTTCTGTACTTCTTCCTGGTGGGTACAGCTGCCTCTATACAGCTATTAGCATCCTTGTACAGGGTTTCTGTGAACAGTTCTACATAGGCAAAAATGTTCTTAGGGTTTATAGGGGCTTGAAATTTTGCTAGGGTCTCACTTAATAGCAAGAGGGTAGCCTTAAAATACTTCCTAAATATTCCTGGTTTAGCTGGGTGTCCAGGTATTATTTTTACTTCATAGGAGATATTGGATCTTTACATCTAACTGAGTTATCACCAACTGAAACAGATGGGAATTTTATTTTCATATCTCATCTGAAGAATATCATACTGTTGTGGACATGATAAGTTTAGTTATTTAGAAATCAGGGCTTCTTTTGCATTATTTTGATTGAACAATAGGCAGACCACTATGATGGGAACAAGATTCTGTGCTCTGAGTTGATTTTGAACTGCATATGTTCTTCATCCAGATGTAGCATAAACACATAAAGACTGTTGTGTACAGTTCTACTCAGTGCCATCCCTAAGTACTCTGAGCCTAACAACACATATTCAAATGCTGGATCAAGCTTCTGATGAAAACAAATGTTAAAAAAGCTTGCAGTTAGGCTGTAGGAATAAATTCTCCTGTCTTCAGAACAGAGTAACTTTTCTGATAAAGCAGTATAGAAGATTACTGTAATTGTTGTTGATTGTTAAAAAAAAACCTTTGTCTTGCTAAATCTCTCGCAGACAAGCTTGTGTGCAGCTTTTCCTCACATTTTACTCTTCCTGGTAATCCTGCCTCCATCTTGTTATTCTCCCATTTGACCTTGACACCCTTGTGATGACTCTATAACCCATATGTCTTGAGAATTAACTCAGTATTAATAATTTTGTATCTTTATATAGCTATATACTTGTGTACGTGTATATATATATATATATATATATATATATATATATATATATATATATATATATATTTTTATGTATTTATTTTATTAATTTAAATAATAAATAATACATAAATTAAAAATAAATAAATGTTTTATATATATATATATATATATATATATATATATATATATATATATATATAATTTACATACATATATATATAATTTACATACATATATATATATATATATATATATATATATATATATGTGTGTGTGTGTGTGTGTGTGTGTGTGTGTATATATATATATATATATATATATATATATATAGATAGATAGATATTAATAAACAAATAATTTTTTCATGCAAACCCAAGAAGTGCATGGAGTAAAGCAGTAGTCCACCAAAAAACAAAACCAAAACTCCAGCAACCAAAGTTTTTCCTCATAGTTTATTTCAATATTATGTTCAAAGAATGGCTAAAAACAAGAAAAATAAGCATCAGACCATGGTTTTCCTGATCATGCCACCTCTTCAGTGCAAAATCTAGCATTAATACAAGGTAACAGGTTATATAACTTTTTGCAACACCATGTGATCAAAGCAAACATCCCTTTCCTGTAAACTGTTAATTCAAGTCATTTATTTTGATTATGATTATCCTATACATTCATTTACCTAATATAGATGAGTACAAAATGGGTTTTAAAGGGAGAAAATGTATAGTAGATTGTAATAAAAAATAAATGGTACTCATGACAGCAGAAGGTATTGCAGAAAGTAAATAAAGAAATCTTGTCATCTGCTGGACAAAGAAGTAAAATGCAAGCACCCAAAACAAGCCTATGTCAAGGCAATTGTCACAGCAAAACATGAAAGTACAACACAGCTAAGCACTTGGTGGTAAACAAATACCCAAATTATATAACCTGCAAACAATATATCAGCAATATATATCGCAAATATGAAAAAAATATGACTTACCATCTACTGGACAAAAAAAGAAAACACATATCTTAACCAAACGTAGCTATACAAAACTATAGATAAGAGTTAAAAGTAAGCATTACAAACTTCAAATAAATATCAGCTTTCACTAATGGAATACTATCCACAATATATGCCAATCTGTCAATATGTTTTAAAAAGATAAAGGATAGTAACTAGAATTAATTTTAAATCTGGTGCATTTACTGCACCCAAATTAACAATCCAAGCCTGTTGTTTTCTTTTAAGAATTTTAGTCTACGTAGATGTAAAAGTGTTTAAGGTTTCCACCTTATTAATTCCCATAAAAAGAAAACTGGTTCATTTGTGTTTTAGAGACCATTTATATACAGTACTTCTATCCCTACAACACCTGATGTCACTCAGACACAGAGATACATTGTTTTCTTAGATGGCTGGTCTGCCTCACACAGAAAGTGTCACATAAAGCTACAGCCATACATTTCACCCATTCAGAAGAGCATGTGATCATATGCTAAATTTTAAACATACTGTGCTCATATAGATAGACATAAAGGGCTTTGTCCTACATATATGTGTGCAAAAAGAGCAACTCCCACACAGAAAAGAGCCTTTAGGGCAAAGACCATAAGTCTCTATTGTTTGTGATGTATCTTTAACATGTTTGAAAGCTGAAAAATAAATTGATAAATCATGATCTCTTTTATAATACTTTGGAAAAAAATGTTTCTGTTGACAAAATATTCCATTGCTACTGTATAATGTATTAAATTCTAAAAGTACTTGCTCCATATATTAATATGCATCTGGGGCATTATTGTCCTAATTGTTGATGTGAGTAGCCATATGTGTTAAGAGAGTGACTGTCATTTTATTGTTAGACCAAGAGATGGCAGTGAAAACTAAACATCATGAATATCCACACACAGAAAATCTTTGTGATAAATCATGTACTTCCATTTTATAAAACTTTGTCATCACTGCAAATGTTTTTAGCCCACAGAAAATGTGAACTTGGAATTTTTTTTTGTAATGTGACATGGATAGTAACTGCCACCCAAAAGAAAGGTGTTCTGGGTAAATGGATTCCTATACATGGCTGTTTTTGTGAAAACGACATCTAAAAAGTTCATGGTAAAAAGAGGGTAAGAATATGTGAGCTGTTATCCAAAATCATTGTAACTGTATAGCACAAACTTGTTCAGACTGCTGACTAAACCCCAACCACAACAGCCAGCAGTCTCCAAGGTAATATCTCCGTTTTTCAATTTCCTTTTTTCTTTTGTTTACCTTTTTAAGCAATAAATATCTTTATTGAATTACCACTTATGACACAGGCAATCATAAATTTATATAAATGAAAAGAAACCAAAATTGACATGTTTTCAATTGCAAACATGATAAATCACATATAATTTTCTTTACAGTCATTGCCATTTAAAATGACATAGTTCATTCAATTCCTGCCCTCCCTTAACCCCTTTCCTCCTTCAAAACATTATTCTGCATATATTGTCCCAACAATTTCCACTTCTTTCTATGTAATTTGCTCCTGCTCTTTTCTTAAGTTCCTATTTCCAATTCTTTGATCTCTGTTACTTTGCTCTCTACTTCTAGTATGGTTGGTTTAGACTTTGATTTCCATTTTCTAGTAATTGCTTTTTTGGTAGCCACCAGAATTAAATTCAGCAAGGCCTTACTATGTCTAGGCAGTTTTGATTCTGTATCAGAGCTCAAAAAAAAAATTCCCTAAGTTACACCAATTTGCTCACCCAGTATTTCTGACAGAGTAAAAAACAACCAAGAAGTGATCTACAAATCTTGAAAGAACACACTTTATTCCTCTGACGTCTTGGCCGTAGCCTTCAAGGAGTAAAGAACTTGAAAAACATCCACAATATATATACACTAGTAGATAATCAATTAAACAATTAACTAATTAGACACAATCAAAAACTTAAAAGCACAAAACCATTAAATTAATGTCCACCAGTTCATATCTTCATTTAAACCCTGAGGGTATAAAGTGCCAAACTTTAAAATATAAATAGCCTCTTTGTATAATAAATATTGTTTAACATTATGAACATCAAAACAAGACACATTAATATTTTCCAACACTGTGCCTTGTAACCCTTAATTTTTACCATCATGAAATTTTGTAAAATGCATAGCCACAGAACTTTCTTCTTTGTTATTAACAATGTTTCTGGCATGTTCCATTAATCTGACTTTAAATGCCCTGACAGAGTAGTCTGCAGGGAATTTTTAAAGTCTGCTAACTCATTATACTCCTTAAAAATATATTCCCAATTACCTCTGTCTTCTCCATCACACCTTTGACATTTGAAATCTACCAGAGGAAATATTCATTGGAGTCTACTTTTGGTATAAATTACATATGCAAACTTTTCCAAGCAAAGATCCTAAATCTTCTGTAATGTTGCAACTTGGAAGCCATACATATATCCTCCAGTTGTTTCTTTATGAATTGCTTATCCAGCCTCTTTGTCCAATCTGTTCTAACCTCTTCTGATTATTTCCTATAGTCATCATGCAATATTTAATATGTCTCATAAATATGCCTAGGGTTGACACCAGACAACACAGGATGAAGAACACAGTACTCTTAAAGATTAGAATTAGTTTGTGAGTCTACAGTCACCTCAATAAATTTACTGAATAAAGAAAAGACAGTGATTGAAAAGTAATTATCTAAATTATAAAAAAATGACATTTGTTTTTTAAAGATCTTATAGCTTTATGCTGTCCGTCTCAAGACTGAGGTAAATAGCTGAAATTATTTTCCTTTTCTGCAGTGATACAGTTTTGCCAGCAGATGACAAGATTTGGATGACATTCCATGGAAAGGATTTGTTTATGTTTTAAAAATTATTGAAAGTAAATTATGAATGTCTCTGCAGTCATAAATCTGTAATATATATATATATATATATATATATATATATATATATATATATATATATATATATATATATTACATATGTCTCATTATAACACATAATATAAAAAAATATTGTTATTTAAATATTCGGTATAAATGGAACAAGAATTTTTTTCATTTTGGTGCTGATTTTTAAGATTTAAATACGATACACAAATATAAGTAGGGAGGTTCACTCAGAAAAAGATGCAGCAGCATTGAAACCAGTTTGTGGTTTGTACTACTTTCTTTGGCTCCTTCTGCAGTTGTGGAAATAAAGGTTTTAGAACTCACAGTTTATTGGCATATGGTGCTGGCTTTCTTGTTGTAGATTTTGGATAATTTTGAGCTTCAGCACACCCCCAGATTTATTTGTTTGTCTGAGAGTAGTGCTGGTGTTGTTTGTTCAAGCTGAAAGAGTCTCACCTGCAAAACAGGAACCAAACTTAAAGGAAGAGAAATAAATAAATAGCTTTAATTCCAATGCAAAAAGGATGATCAGACCACCGTAACAGATACAAGCATGCAAAATCTGAAGGTAATGCTACTCAATGCTAGAAGTCTAAACCTCAAAATGCACTCTCTCGAGGCACTCCTAAAAATGGAGAAAATCGATATCTGTGCAGTGACTGAGACCTGGTTCAAGGCTCCAATTCTTACCACATTTTTCGGCCATAAAACTAAGACGAAACAATAAAGGTGGAGGAGTGTCCATATTCACCAAGGATATTCACACCTCCAGGCTAGTTGCCCAACACAATGCATCTGAAATTCTCCAGGTGCAACTAACACTAGGTAAGACTGCAATCCAAATTGTAGCTTGCTACAGATCCCCCACCATACCCCAAGATTCTCACTACACCTTCCTAAACATACTGGAAAATATTAAGATACAACCAAACACCCTAATACTAGGTGATTTCAACTACCCTGTCATTAATTGGGAAAACTACTCAGGTACCAACTCCTTTTCCCAACGGTTCTTGGAATTCATAAATTCCAATGCCATGGATCAACTAATCCATTGTCCCACCAGGGGCTCCAATATCCTAGACCTGGTCATAACCAACATGGGAGATAGATGCTCCACACCAGTGGTCACCCCCTCATTGGTCATGTCTGACCAAAAGCAAATCACCTTTGACATCCACATCCCACCCCCACCCCCCAGTAAGGAAACCTCCTTAAAAAAAAACATCTCCAAAGTCAACTTCATGCTACTGAAGTCAGAAGTGACAAACTTCACAACACCCACACAGACAGGATCTGGAAGTTTGACTGCAGAATCCTACACTAAGGCACTGTATGAGCACATCCACTCCTGCATGAATCGTGCCATCCCAAATAGAACCAAGATGCTCTTCTCTAAAAAAAGGAAGCCAATCTGGTGGTCCCCTGCTATAAACAAACTATACAACAGAAGGAAGAAACTGTTGCAGAAAAGAGGAAAATCCCAGGATGCAAAAAACTCCCTCACCAGCCTCAATAAGAAGCTGAGATCCCTCATAAAATCCTCAAAAGCTAGTTACGAAAATAAAATTGCCAAAGATTCCAAAGACAACCACAAGGCATTCTATAGTTATGTCAAGAATCTAAATGCCAATGTTCAGATCTGCTCTGAACTACAACAGAATGGCATTAAATATACTGATCCCAAGGATATTGACAATATCCTGGCAGATTGATTTAGTGCCAACTTCACTCCCCTCTCACCCCCTAAAGGGCCCATCTCAATACCAAAAGATTGCCAAATTCCGATAACCACAGCCACACAGGTAAAAACAGCACTCTCCAAAGCTAAGAATACAGCATCCATGGGACCAGATGACATCCCAGGCTGTGTACTACATGAACTACAAAATGAATTGGCACCCCACCTAAGTGATATGTTTAATCATACCCTCACCTCAGGCTTCGTGCCCACTGAGTGGTGCACAGCTACAGTTATCCCGCTCCACAAGGGAGGATCCACCTTGGATCCCGGGAACTACCGTCCCATCAGTCTGACAAGCCTGATCTGCAAGGGCATGGAACGCATTATCATGGAACTTCTAAACAAAGACATTGGCAACCTCCAGACACTGGACCCCTCCCAGTTTGGGTTTGTGAAGGGCCAATCTTGTCTTCTGAATCTGATTGACTTCTTCAAATAGGTCTCCAGAGCTGTGGACAAGGTTAAGGAGGTCCACACAGCCTATCTGGACCTCACCAAGGCCTTCAACACCATCCCCCACTCTGGAATCATAGATAAACTTACTAAGCTGGGCATAAATCCCTACATCACTCGATGGGTTGCCAACTGGCTTACTGACAGAAACCAGACTGTAAAAGTAGCCAACTCCAAATCCAGCTCCAGACAAGTGACAAGTGGAGTACCTCAGGGTTCAGTCCTGGGACCACTCTTGTTTGGCATCTACTTCTCTGAAGTACAGGCCAACATTAAGGGACTCTGGCTAACAAAGTTTGCAGATGACTGCAAACTGGGAGCCATTATTGAATCCCCAAATGATGTGGATATTCTACAAAAGGGCCTTACAGAAACAGATGCCTGGTGCCAGATCCATGGGCTCAAGCTTAATGCCAAGAAATGTATAGTCATCCCCTTTGGAAAAAAACATGTACCCATGAACTACCACATAGGTGGCAGGACACTAAACATCGAAAGTGTGATGAGAGACTTAGGGACACAAGTGGACAGTGGTCTCACTTTCGATAACCACATCACCACAATAGTCAGGAAATCCTTCTACATGGCACACCTCATCACTAAGGGCTTTTCATCCAGAAAAAAGGAGGTCATTGTCCCACTGTACACTTCCCTTATTAGACCCATTATAGAGTATAATACCCCATTTGGTATGTACCTCACAAGACATCTGCAACAGCTGGAAAGGCCACAGAAATACCTCACTAAAAGAACTGACCCTGAGCTGTTGGACATGCTCCACTTAAAGAAATCCCAATCCCTCAGAGCAACATGCTCCAGGGATCTAAACCTTATCATCACATTCAGCAAAACATGCTGGAGGGATAGGTTCCTGACCCAGAGACTCCCCATACTCTGGAATAGACTGCCCATACATGTCAAGCAGAGCACCTCATTGGCCTCTTCAAAAGGAACCTTGATGATTGGATGGGAGATAGGAAATTCCCCCCAGGGATCATGTCAGTCACCCTGCTAGACAGGGGCCCAGAGAAGTAAATATTGTGGGAAAACATTTCCAGGGAATTGTTATGGCTAGGCTTGCATAGGCCTTAGGACTGATAGCCTAGTACCAACCTATATACCTATGAACCTATGAACACATACCCCCTAAGCTATTAACAATTCAGTCTTAGATAATATGACATCATGCAGATATTTGGGTACAGCTCTGGATTCAAATTAAACTCTGGGGAAATATCAGACATATTTTCAGCAATGGATAATTACACAAACTCCACCATTATCAGAAATCTCTGAATCAACACAGTCATATATTAAAAATCAAAAAGAAAGTCAAATCCAAGTTAAGCACTCTTTATAAAACACAAACATAGAAAATACTAGAAACAGAAAATAAAGTCAGGAACAGAAATAGAAACAATCAAAAGCAAACTCTTTATTCTCCAGCGCCTCGGTGTAACCACTTTTCAAGAGTATGCAGTATACAAGAGTATATATAAGAATGTATACTCTTGAAAGGTGGTTACACCGAGGCGCTGGAGAATAAAGAGTTTGCTTTTGGATTTGACTTTGGATTACTGTTTTGGATCAGAGTTGTTTCTATCTATATTTTCAGCAATGGTTTTCTAAAATTGTAATTATCTTGAAACAATAATTCAATTCTTTAAAAGCTTGAGAAGACCTTTAGTACACTATAATATTAGTTTTTACATTTGTTTAATTAAACCTGGGAAAGGGCTTTTAAGAAATTTGCAAATATTACACTATACATATATGTATGTATATATGTATATATATATATATATATATATATATATATATATATATATATATATATAATATTCAATAAAATGCAGCTCTGTTCAGAATAATATAGGTTAGTTTGATATGATTTAATTTCCATCTGTAATATGATATCCAATAAAAAAATAGTGGTTCAGTTTGGCAAAAATGCTAATGGTCAGTACATAAATACTAAAAGGACAAGACATTTTATTGACATTAGACCCAATAAATATCATTCACAATTATAAACCTGGAACAGATTACCCTTGCATCTACTCTCATTGAATACACTGGAAAACTTTAAAATGTCCTTAAATACTTTCAGCAGTAGTCAAAGGTTTATATTCAAAAGAAGGGGAATAGTCCCTCATAGTCTCCTCGGGGATTTCATCTTGTATTAGAATTAATAATTACATTGTAAGAGTGTTTTATAGAACATGAGTATTATATTAATACAAGACCACCTTATGGAAAGAGCACCTAGTCTGATTGCAGAGCTGTGTCTACATCCATGCTTAGCAATAATACTTGCAACAACAGAATCTCTGTGCCCCAGAAAATAGGTATAATTTTATATATATATAATCAATATCTTGTTATTGTATTAAAGCCAACAACCTGTAATGTTGCTTACTATTGCTGCAGCTTTGTATCTCTATCATGTACATGATGTGCAGCTTTTCTCCCCGGGCATCTGCTGAAAAAGGACCTGCATCTAGTTGGAATTTCCCGGTAAACAAATGTAAATAAAATAAACAAATAAAATAAATAAATAAATAAATCACCTGAAATTGCTCTTGAATCACCAGGCATTGCTTCTTATGTTACCTCATTGATAGTAAGTAAATCTGCTGAAGCATCCTTATAAAATAACCAAATGTCAATTTATTAAGAATTAGACACATAGACAATTTTTTTTTTATCTTTGAAGTGGAGGTCTCTGTATAAGTAAGATAAAAGTAAAGCTAGTGAAAATATTCATAGAGATCTCATATTTATTTATTTATTTGTCTTTTGTTAACCGAAAAGGAATGTAGCACAGAGCACCAAAAATATGTAAACGTACTTTATTCAAAGCGTTTTCGCCACTGTTAAAAACAGTAGCTTCCTCAGACAGTTAAAAAATAAAGCATGTTAGTGCTTTATAGCAATTCAAAACAACATCTAATGACATCATTTCCTTTACAGGTGAGGCTTGTGGTCATACTTGATTAAACAAACCGCCAGGGTCCAACCATGAAAAATGTAATACCTGGCGTAGTCAACTTTAAAAACCTATACATAAGCATAGCCATAATAAAAATCAAATACTAAAACCCCATATACTAAGTATGAACAAGTCTTTATAACTATATTATCCAACATAAATAAACAATCAGAAAAATAATAAGTGGTAAAGTGAACTCAACCAAACCTAACTAAAAAAGCAAATGGTAACATGGTGTCGGTTACCCCACCATGTCAAAAGGGAGTATATATTTAAACAATTATTTTAAATAATTATTTTAAATAATTATTTTAAAATTTATTTAGACAATGACAAGATAGTAAATTATTATACATTACACCAAAAGTCAATAGCAAAACATGTTATATATCAAGTAACTTACGACCTTACTATCAAGGTCTAAGATAACTTTTATGTTTTAATATTACCGAAATATTGCATGCTTCATTTAAGCCCGGTGGGGCAAAGGCATTAAGTAACAATTGCCATTCCAACTCTTTTATTTCAAGAAATAAAGGTTGGGGGCCTCCTCTTATTCCTAAGTGTATCATATCAATACCCATGAAGCAGAAGCTGTGCCCAGGATTATCAATAACATGTTTTGATAGGGCATTGTCAACTTTCTGCTTTTTTATGGCAAAATCATGTTGGTAAACCCTGTCCCGTAATCTACGGTCAGTTTTACCAACATGGTATGCCCTGCAGCAATTGCAAAAAGCAATGTACACTACGGACCTAGTCTCACAGGAAATTCTATATTTGATGAAATATTTTACATCTCCGATGGTAAAAGAATTCCCTGCCTTTATTAATCTGCATTGATTGCATGTGCCGCAACTGAAAGTGCCCGTTTGTCTAGATGTTATGTTTTGTGTGTCCCAAGTTTGTAACAGATCCTTGAGGTTTTTGCCCCTTTTATATACAAATAAAGGGTAGGTGCCCAAAGCCTCAAGTAAATATGCATTATTTAAAATAAACTGCCAATTTTTTCTAATGATGGAACACACTGAACTAGCATGATTTCCGTATGTGAAGATGAACTTAGCCACTTTATCGTTGAAATTTTGTAAGGGCTCATCAGCATTACAGGGATGGGCACTGTTTAATGAAACGTCCAAAAGTGGGTCAACCAAATCAAGGATCTGTGGGGTGTTCAAGTTAACTCCCTCAAGGAGGGGTTTGAAAAACCCTGAAGCCCTTTTCATGGAAACTTCGTCAATCAAACTGTCAATCAACTCACACGGGTAACCCCTATTTAAAAACATGTTCTTGAGGGTAAAACACTCCTCCTCAAAGGCCATAGGTGTATTACACATACGAGTGGCCCTGACAAGTTGCCCTTTGACAATCGATCTCTTTTGTTTCCATGGGTGACTGCTGGTGAAATGCAGGAAAGCGTTGCAGTAGGTATGCTTCCTATAAATACTAGAAAAAATACCATTATTGGAAGGAACCTTTCTTAGTTTGACATCTAAATAATCAATTTCGCTAGTAGAAAATTTGTGAGTGAATTTTAAGAAGGTACAAGATTCATTCATCTCTTCAACCAACTTGGTTGCAGTATCGCCTTGGATAAGGATGAACACGTCATCCAAGAACCGGGTGTAAAATTTATTAACATTTTTAAATGTAGGGTTCTTGAAGAGAACGTTCATTTCCCAATAGGCGACCACTAAGTTGGCTACACTGCCACCACAGGGTGAGCCCATGGCAATTCCCCTTTTCTGCAGGTAGTAGCAGTTGTTAAAGATGAAGAAGTTTGAGGATAGAATGATGTCCAATAGTAAGATGACTACCTCTATTTCATCCCTCAAAGCATTTAGTTGTATTAGAATAAGCTCAACCCATTCCAATGCTTCTTGATGTGGTATAGACGTATATAAGTCAACCACATCGATGGTAAGGAAGTTATTGGAAGGTGAGTAAGGAACATCATTTAGAGCTTGAATGAAAGACCAGGAATCCTTACAGATTTGGCCTTTGAGGAGGAGTGTTTTACCCTCAAGAACATGTTTTTAAATAGGGGTTACCCGTGTGAGTTGATTGACAGTTTGATTGACGAAGTTTCCATGAAAAGGGCTTCAGGGTTTTTCAAACCCCTCCTTGAGGGAGTTAACTTGAACACCCCACAGATCCTTGATTTGGTTGACCCACTTTTGGACGTTTCATTAAACAGTGCCCATCCCTGTAATGCTGATGAGCCCTTACAAAATTTCAACGATAAAGTGGCTAAGTTCATCTTCACATACGGAAATCATGCTAGTTCAGTGTGTTCCATCATTAGAAAAAATTGGCAGTTTATTTTAAATAATGCATATTTACTTGAGGCTTTGGGCACCTACCCTTTATTTGTATATAAAAGGGGCAAAAACCTCAAGGATCTGTTACAAACTTGGGACACACAAAACATAACATCTAGACAAACGGGCACTTTCAGTTGCGGCACATGCAATCAATGCAGATTAATAAAGGCAGGGAATTCTTTTACCATCGGAGATGTAAAATATTTCATCAAATATAGAATTTCCTGTGAGACTAGGTCCGTAGTGTACATTGCTTTCTGCAATTGCTGCAGGGCGTACTATGTTGGTAAAACTGACCGTAGATTACGGGACAGGGTTTACCAACATGATTATGCCATAAAAAAGCAGAAAGTTGACAATGCCCTATCAAAACATGTTATTGATAATCCTGGGCACAGCTTCTGCTTCATGGGTATTGATATGATACACTTAGGAATAAGAGGAGGCCCCCAACCTTTATTTCTTGAAATAAAAGAGTTGGAATGGCAATTGTTACTTAATGCCTTTGCCCCACCGGGCTTAAATGAAGCATGCAATATTTCGGTAATATTAAAACATAAAAGTTATCTTAGACCTTGATAGTAAGGTCGTAAGTTACTTGATATATAACATGTTTTGCTATTGACTTTTGGTGTAATGTATAATAATTTACTATCTTGTCATTGTCTAAATAAATTTTAAAATAATTATTTAAAATAATTATTTAAAATAATTGTTTAAATGTATACTCCCTTTTGACATGGTGGGGTAACCGACACCATGTTACCATTTGCTTTTTTAGTTAGGTTTGGTTGAGTTCACTTTACCACTTATTATTTTTCTGATTGTTTATTTATGTTGGATAATATAGTTATAAAGACTTGTTCATACTTAGTATATGGGGTTTTAGTATTTGATTTTTATTATGGCTATGCTTATGTATAGGTTTTTAAAGTTGACTACGCCAGGTATTACATTTTTCATGGTTGGACCCTGGCGGTTTGTTTAATCAAGTATGACCACAAGCCTCACCTGTAAAGGAAATGATGTCATTAGATGTTGTTTTGAATTGCTATAAAGCACTAACATGCTTTATTTTTTAACTGTCTGAGGAAGCTACTGTTTTTAACAGTGGCGAAAACGCTTTGAATAAAGTACGTTTACATATTTTTGGTGCTCTGTGCTACATTCCTTTTTGTGTTTACTTGGTCGTTTATCTTCTTTGCTGTACTAGTTTGGTTCGTACGGAATGTCTAGCCCTGGAACGCCAAATTTATTTGGGTCTGTGACCCTTGCTTCAGGAGCAGTTGACGAAACTAATGACGCTAATAACTTTGAGAGGCTAATGTCTTTTTTAACTGAGCGGTTAGATGCTATAACCGCTCGACTTGACAAGATTGAATCTACACCAGCGATTAGCGTAGGCTCCCGTGCTGGGAACGCTTCGACATCTGGGGCTACTGGTTCACTACCTCCGGGACAACCCCAGAGGATGCCTACATTTGAGGAAGTTAACCCGGCGGATGCTGGTACCGGTGTTCGCAGTGCTCCGTTAGGTTTAAATCAACCTGAACAGTTACGGTTGGGGCAAACAGGCGGCTCCGTTTCTGGTCCCAATGGCACGGGGCTAACTAACCACATTGGACCTGTGGATAAGAGGAACATCCCTGTTGGGCTTATTGGCGTGCCTACTTTCCATGAATGGGTCGAAAACACCGAGGCGTTCGCTTTTGGAATGCCTAACCATTACGGCTCGTCGGCCACAGGACTTGATTCTACAGGTAACAATAATGAAAATTTATCAAGTAACTTAAAACTTCTTGATTCAAATATGTTAAAGATAAAAAAACTACAGCTTGAAGTATCTTACTTCAAGCAATGTATTAGTGAAAATGTTGTGCCAAAGGGGTTGAGAAGTTCGTTCACCCCTACTAGATTATTTCAAGATGGGGCTTTTTCTGATGCCCTATCCCATTTGCTTAACAAACAAGGTCTGGACTTGTTGGACTTGATGGTGACTCACTATGGGAAGCATATTGACATTCTATTAGCTGAAACTAATGCTCTCAATGAAAGCATTAAATTGGATACCAACTTTGCTAGATATAAGTATGATTATGAGAGAATTTTTGAAAGTATTGACGCTTTACTGGTTAAATTAAAAGTGAACAAGAACAAGTAACTAATTAGGGATAGGCAAGCCTATGCTAATGACGCAGCCTACCCTAACTTGTTCACAAAAGAAAAAGTGACTACTAATTTTTCTGAACACTTGGGAAGTGGAAATCATGAATCTGGTACAAATTTTCCAAGTATGACTGTTGATCAACAAGAAATTGACCAGGATGATGGTGATGAGGGACCGTCGACCCATCAGCCCAGAAAAAGTAATAGGACTAAGGCCAGTGTTAATTATAAAGAACAACGGCCTAATAATCAAAAGAAACCTTTTTTAGGGCGAAGGAATTATCAGAGGAACAACAACCGGAACAGGCCGAAGTAGATATTAACTTCGGACTTTCATCCACATACTCTGATAAACCTAGTATTTTAAAAAATAAAAAAGGTGACTTTACTGTTTACAATTTTTCATGTTTGGAAATTGAACAAGACCTAATTGAACTACTTGCTCATGGGTTAAATTTTGTACCCGATCAGAAAATATGTTTGTCGAAACTACTGATTGAATTTAAGTGTTTTGTGAGAAACCTTAACCTTAAAGCTATGTTCAAAGGCCTTTCCAACACACAAAATGCACCGTTTAAATTACTTAGTAGTTTTAATCCGCCCCTGCATCCCATCTTGAATACCTTTGAGTACGTGTGTGAATTAGATTTTGGAGAATTGGTTGGGAAAATCCAATGGTTCAACAACTCTAGCAATATTACACTAGAACAAAGAAAAAGTTTGAATAACTTAAGGAATTTACCCATCAGGGTAATGAAACCAGACAAGGGCGGGGGTTTAGTCATTCTTGATAAAGAAGACTACCAGGGTAGAATGTTTAAAGTTTTGAATTCTCCTGCTTATGAACCTTCATCCTTAAATGAAACAGCAGGGCAATATAATAAAATCAAAGGGTACTTCAGGGATTTGTTTATTGAGGGAAGAATAAATATTGACACGTTTAACTTTATTAATATTTCGTTCCCAAAAATCCCTGTCATGTTTGGGATTCCCAAAATTCATAAGAACTTAGAGGACCCATGGGAAAAGTTCTATCACCCACCCTTGTTCTAAAGTTGTTGACCATATCCTTGGAAAATACCTGAAGCTATTACCACAAATCTGTAAGGATTCCTGGTCTTTCCTTCAAGCTCTAAATGATGTTCCTTACTCACCTTCCAATAACTTCCTTACCATCGATGTGGTTGACTTATATACGTCTATACCACATCAAGAAGCATTGGAATGGGTTGAGCTTATTCTAATACAACTAAATGCTTTGAGGGATGAAATAGAGGTAGTCATCTTACTATTGGACATCATTCTATCCTCAAACTTCTTCATCTTTAACAACTGCTACTACCTGCAGAAAAGGGGAATTGCCATGGGCTCACCCTGTGGTGGCAGTGTAGCCAACTTAGTGGTCGCCTATTGGGAAATGAACGTTCTCTTCAAGAACCCTACATTTAAAAATGTTAATAAATTTTACACCCGGTTCTTGGATGACGTGTTCATCCTTATCCAAGGCGACCACGATACTGCAACCAAGTTGGTTGAAGAGATGAATGAATCTTGTACCTTCTTAAAATTCACTCACAAATTTTCTACTAGCGAAATTGATTATTTAGATGTCAAACTAAGAAAGGTTCCTTCCAATAATGGTATTTTTTCTAGTATTTATAGGAAGCATACCTACTGCAACGCTTTCCTGCATTTCACCAGCAGTCACCCATGGAAACAAAAGAGATCGATTGTCAAAGGGCAACTTGTCAGGGCCACTCGTATGTGTAATACACCTATGGCCTTTGAGGAGGAGTGTTTTACCCTCAAGAACATGTTTTTAAATAGGGGTTACCCGTGTGAGTTGATTGACAGTTTGATTGACGAAGTTTCCATGAAAGCTTCAGGGTTTTCAAACCCCTCCTTGAGGGAGTTAACTTGAACACCCCACAGATCCTTGATTTGGTTGACCCACTTTGACGTTTCATTAAACAGTGCCCATCCCTGTAATGCTGATGAGCCCTTACATGATGTGGAGCTTTTCTCCCCGGGCATCTGCTGAAAAAGGACCTGCATCTAGTTGGAATTTCCCGGTAAACAAATGTAAATAAAATAAACAAATAAAATAAATAAATAAATAAATCACCTGAAATTGCTCGTGAATCACCAGGCATTGCTTCTTATGTTACCTCACTGATAGTAAGTAAATCTGCTGAAGCATCCTTATAAAATAACCAAATGTCAATTTATTAAGAACTAGACACATAGACAATTTTTTTTTATCTTTGAAGTGGAGGTCTCTGTATAAGTAAGATAAAAGTAAAGCTAGTGAAAATATTCATAGAGACCTCATATTTATTTATTTATTTGTTTGTTTTTTGTTAACCGAGTTAGTCCACTGGGCTGGTGGCCCATTTTCAGTGGAGACCTGAGGAGAAAAGCTCCACATAAAGAAACAAATTACAGAGTTTATATGTATTCTATATGCATTTGTGACATAAGAAATATAGTACAAAGTATCATAAAGTCATGCAATACATAAATGTGTGGCATATAAGAGATATAATACAAAGTATCATAAAGTCATGCAATAAGGACAATTAATAACCTATGTTATATAATGTCCTTAAATTTGGGAAATTGTACTTGTTAACTGTTATGTTACCTATGTATTATACTGCTGTGCGCACATTTTTGACTTGTGCTATATTTCTGCGACCCTACTTTAATATTTTGTAAATATCATAATTACTTGTATTATTTCTGAAGCTTTTCTCCTCAGGTTTCCAGTTAAAATGGGCTCAGTTGGACTAACCCAGTTAACAAATGTCAACAAATAAATAAGTAAAGTAATATAAAATAAACAGCAACTGTGCTCTAGAAAATCTGGGTGGGTCATAGATAGGTGGGGTGATGACACATACAAGGAGAGTTGGCCAGGTAACTCTTCAAATCTCTTTTGAAAATAATAGAAGAGTGGATAGAGCATAGATTATTAGGGAGCTTGTTTCAAGTTTGAGACATTGAACATTTATAAAGTAATTTACCTATAGTTTTATTGGATCTGTAGTTGTCAAGATGGTGTTGGTCAGTGCTGTGGAGAGATCGGGAAGGTCTGTATGGGGATTGGAGGGTGGACAGGGAGGGGCGGTTGTCTGGTTTATGAAGCAGAGAATGCGACATTTGAAGCTGAGAAAGTTGGAGCAGTTGAGGGAACTCAAGCCACTGAATTTGTTTGAGGCAAGACAGAGATGGGATATGTATGAAAGGTTGCAGGCAAATCTAGCTATCTGGTTGTATTTTGATTGAGTTTGGTTAAAAGATTTGCTTGGAAGGAGATAAAAATAGGGGAAGCACAGAGTAGGCAAGGGAGGAGGTAGGCTTGAGCAAGGGAGGTCCTAGAAGTAGTAGATAAGAATTTTTGTTTCTGTACAAGAGACCGAGTTTTTGATTTGTTTTTTGATGGATTGTTGGATGTGAATGTCAAATTTCGGTGGATCGGCAATTGTGACACCTAGAAGTTTGGTACGTGAGTCCACACGAACTGTAGTGTTATCCAGGGAAGAGATAGTAAAGGATGTCCTAAGGTTGACCATAGTTTTTGGAAAGAGCCAAAGGGGTTACCTAACTATACTCAAGTCTATATTCTAATCAGCAAGTATGAAATCCTTCACCAAAACCAAATTACTTGTGGAGGAAATAAGGCAAGCAAATTCTTCTTCAACTTCTTTAATAGTCCACAAAGTCACAGCAACACGCCAACCAGGAGCACATCAATTCCACGGAAAAAACAAGTGTACATTAACGCCAAAACTCTCCACTGCGTTTTCATTTTAGTTACTTCCTCGGATGTAACAGAATACAAACTGAGGTTTCTGGTCACCTTAAATACACACATAAAATGTACTAATTCAATAATTAGTGAATGAATTAATTAAGCAATCAACCCTCCAATTAAAACTTTTGATGTAGAAATGAATAAAATAGGCTACCTACTAACCTAACTTTTAACAGTATTATTTTTATGTAATTACTTTTTTATTGTCATTAGAAGCACTATGCACTTTATAGGCTATATGTGATTCAATAAGCCTTATTCTCCAATATATGTATCTAGTTTGTTTTATTAATGCTTTGGTTTTCAATTCTCATTTTGCCCAATAGATGGCACTGTTGGATACGGATCAACTTTTTGTAACTTGAAGCACTTATATATTATAGCAATAACCTACTGGAGTTGTGGGTAATGCTAGAAATTACCTACGGTTGGCGTGGTTTGGTTGGTGGCCCATTTTCAGTGGAGATCTGAGGAGAAAAGCTCCACATAAAGAAACAAATTACAGAGTTTATATGTATTCTATATGCATTTGTGACATAAGAAATATAGTACAAAGTATCATAAACTCATGCAATACATAAATTTGTGGCATATAAGAGATATAGTACAAAGTATCATAAAGTCATGCAATAAGGACAATTAATAAGCTATGTTATATAATGTTCTTAAATTTTGGAAATTGTACTTGTTAACTGTTATTTTACCTATGTATTATACTGCTGTGCGCACATTTTTGACTTGTGCTATATTTCTGTGACCCTACTTTAATATTTTGTAAATATCATAATTACTTGTATTATTTCTGGAGCTTTTCTCCTCAGGTCTCCTGTTAAAATGGGCTCAGTTGGACTAACCCAGTTAACAAATGTCAACAAATAAATAAGTAAAGTAATTAAGTAATATAAAATAAACAGCAACTGTGCTCTAGATAAACTGGGTGGGTCATATATAGGTGGGGTGATGACACATACAAGGAGAGTTGGCCAGGTAACTCTTCAAATCTCTTTTGAAAATAATAGAAGAGTGGATAGAGCATAGATTATTAGGGAGCTTGTTTCAAGTTTGAGACATTGAACATTTATAAAGTAATTTACCTATAGTTTTATTGGATCTGTAGTTGTCAAGATGGTGTTGGTCAGTGCTGTGGAGAGATCGGGAAGGTTTGTATGGGGATTGGAGGGTGGACAGGGAGGGGCGGTTGGCTGGTTTATGAAGCAGAGAATGCGACATTTGAAGCTGAGAAATTTGGAGCAGTTGAGGGAACTCAAGCCACTGAATTTGTTTGAGGCAAGACAGAGATGCTATATGTATGAAAGGTTGCAGGCAAATCTAGCTATCTGGTTGTATTTTGATTGAGTTTGGTTAAAAGATTTGCTTGGAAGGAGATAAAAATAGGGGAAGCACAGAGTAGGCAAGGGAGGAGGTAGGCTTGAGCAAGGGAGGTCCTAGAAGTAGTAGATAAGAATTTTTGTTTCTGTACAAGAGACCGAGTTTTTGATTTGTTTTTTGATGGATTGTTGGATGTGAATGTCAAATTTTGGTGGATCGGCAATTGTGACACCTAGAAGTTTGGTACGTGAGTCCACACGAACTGTAGTGTTATCCAGGGAAAAGATAGTAAAGGATGTCCTAAGGTTGACCATAGTTTTTGGAAAGAGCCAAAGGGGTTACCTAACTATACTCAAGTCTATATTCTAATCAGCAAGTATGAAATCCTTCATATATCCTTAGATACTCCAGAAAGGATGGGACCAGACCAATATGAGGTGTGCCAGTCATGGACAAATTTTTAATGCCAAAAATGCAGTGACATTATCTTTTGGAGCCCCACCACATACTACAAAGGTAAACCAGAATCAGTTATCAGGGACTATGAAAATATGTCGATAAAAATCTTCCTTTGGATTGTCATATCTTGGTTGTGCTAAGAATATCCTTCTACCTTGCTCAGGTGCTCTAGTCAGGTAATTGATCTAGGTCCCATGTAATATTGAGCCTTCTGTATAATTCTCTTATTAGGACATATCATTGAATACAATGCACTTTTAAGAATGCACCTCACTAATTACTTGAGGAATTTGAAAGACCCCCAAACCTTTTTGATTAAGGTGATTTCTAGACTAATTGATCAAAGCAAAGGACTAAACCACTACCCCTCAACTTCCTGTCATATAAACTCATCAGGAATGATCTTAGCTTGTCATTTTTAGCACAGGCACATTAATAATCCATTGGATGATGAAAGGAAATTGTTAGGTAAATTGATAAAAGATTGTACTATTAGAATTATGAAACCAGATTAAGGAGAGAGTATTGAAATTAATGGATTCAGTGGACAATATTATTCATATGACACAGTTATTATATGAGGAGGAACAATATGTTGTAGTGTTCAAAAAGAAGTTGCTATGGCTTACAAGACTGATTTATTATTGGATAATGTTTTACTGCAGAAGGTTATTACCCCCTCCCTTTACAAGTTCTTTCAGGTGGCAAATCATATTATGCTAACTATATTTACATTAATAAACCACATTTTTTATCAACTGTAGTGGTGCAAGGTTATAAAATGCATCTGTTAGC
This sequence comes from Protopterus annectens, assembly GCF_019279795.1. NCBI lineage: Eukaryota > Metazoa > Chordata > Ceratodontiformes > Protopteridae > Protopterus > Protopterus annectens. The sequence goes on along the minus strand of NC_056726.1, from coordinate 1,868,089,295 downwards.
ACTGTATATACACAGGACAGTAAAATCTTTTCATAACATCTATAAACATTTCTTGAAAGACTCATGGGATTTTTTATTAAAATTAAACAAGAATTATATAGTGATAGATTCATTTTAGTTACTATAGATATAGTTAATTTATTTTCAGTTATTCCCATGAGATAGGGTTGATGTGGTTTAATGAATCCCTACTTAAAATGAATGAGCTAACAGCTAATAATATTAATATTATTATGGATTTTATAGAAATTGTGTTGAAGAATAATTTTATAAATTTTGAAGAGAAGTATTGCAGATGGAAAAGTGGAGTTGCTATGGAATGGTACCCAAGTTTTTGCAAAACTTGTAATTTGGTTCTGGAGCAGGAATGTGTGTTAAATCCAAGTATGTGCAATATTGTAATTTATACCTGAGATTTTAAGATGACATATGTATTTTTGGATAGGCTTGCTGGAACTTTTGAATTTACTTAATAAATATATTAATTATTCAACTACTTTATTTACAATTTGCACAACATTGGTCTCAGCAATATCTACATTATTTAAATATTACTTTAAGTAAAGATAGAGATGTCAGGAATTTTCTCCCAGATTTAACAAACTCCATGTAGGAATGGTGCAGGCCCTACACAGAGTATACCGTGGCCATGTCTGCAGCTTCCCCTTGGCAACGCACCTTGCATATTAATAAAGGCATGCTTCTGAGGGACACCCATGTAACACGGTTACTGAATCAGTGTAAGGGCTGTGTTACAGTGCTTGGAGATGTGTAAATTACCCACTGTACTGTCAAAGTGCCAGATGGCACTGAAATATAAAAGTGTTTTTTTTTTTTTTTTTTTTTTTTTGCAGGGGGTGTGTTACAGTGCCCGGAGATGGGCTGGACGGCACTGCAATATACATGTTAAAATGTCATTTTCCCTTTTTTTTCTTTTTTTTTTCTTCTTGTGTTTGTGTGGTGTAGCCCAGTGCTTAGCAAAGAACACATGCTAGATATCTAAAAATAGACAGCGGATGCTTTTAATTAATTTTAATGGAAAATGTCACATTTAAACATAGCTGAGCAGCGGTGCTCAGCAGTGCTTAAACATAACTGAAAGCTATATAGAAATGTATAGCTGAAATTGTCACATCTACATTAGCTGAATGATTAGGGTCATGGCCTTGTGTGCAGTAGGTGCATGGTTTGAATATCCGAACAGGCCATTCAGCTTTTACATCTGGTAGCATTAATATATAATGTTATTTTTTTATCAATGCAGTTACTGATATTTGTTAACCAGGTTAGTCCAGCTGGTTCAGAAGCCCATTTTCAGTGGAGATACAAGGAGAAAAGCAGCAGCTGCACACAAGTGTCCAATACATTACATTCACACCCCAAGATAATGTAAGTAAAATGCATAGGGTTAGGTCATGTATAGTAAAATACATACACATAATAATAAAGTATCATTAATGAGCAATTCATGTGAATATAGATTTTATTTATTATGTAAAAGTCTGGTTTGCCCTTATCTAAGCTCTGCTAAGCACTGCTAACCTAAGTCAAGCAATGCTTAAACAAGACATGGTTTAGCAGTACTTAGCAATGACAGCTCCACTTAGCTAGTTTGGGAACTGCTAAGCAATCCCAGTTTAAGCAGTCCTCAGCTCAGCAAAGTGGGTTTGTGCACCACTAAGCATTGCTAAGCATTCCCTGTCTAAGCACTGCTCAGCTGAGCTCAGCTGGCTTGCATAATGCTAAGTGAAGTGCTGCATTTTTAAAAATGGTCCAGTGATGGCAATGGGTGGGAAAACAGCCTTATTTAAGTGCAGTAGGTGGGAATCCAGCCAGAACCTGTTGGTGTTTGATCATTGCAGGAGTTATGGCTGGAGTTGGAGAGGGTGTGCACTTCCGGGTGAAGTGCTGGGGCATTTTGGAGTCCAGGGTCATGGTTGGGCTCTTTGTCAAAGACCAGACCAACCAGTTACTGCAGAGCCAGTACCAAAGCTCTGAATACAAGTCAGAGACCTGGGACCAGCTGGCACATGACCTCACTACTGCAACTGGAATCCCCAGCACTGGTAAGCAGATGTGTCATCATTATGATGACCTGAAATGAAGGAAGGGGGAGGTGTTTGCCTAATGGATGCAAGATGCTCAGGACCGCAAAGCCCCAGAAGTTTGTATGTATAGGAAACATTGATTTACCAAATTCTAGTATGAATATCTAATAAACAGGTATGCATAATGGTGTGTTTTCCCCCCACAGCTGCAGAGGAGAGGGCTCTCAACCTGGAGGCCCATGCAGGGTGCTAAGAAAGGATGCGCTGAGAGTGTGATGAGTACAGTATATCTTGTAATATATAGTAATCTAATTAAGAAAGAGTACAGTAGTAACTGCCAGTAGGTATAGTCTGTTGTGAGTGTACTGCAATGAATGTGTAGATAGACCTGGACTGATATAAGTGAGTATTGTCAGGTGCAACATCTGCATTATTTAATGTGTAGAACAATAAAGATTGTCAGCTGTATACCAATCACTGTGTCATATCACCCTCAATAAATCTGTGTTCTGCCATTTGGTGTGTATTCTGGGCTGTTGTTCAAGAAATCAAATATTACATGTTTTGTGAAGTACATGGGTATAACACCATGAATTGACTGAAGGTTGGCCAATAAATGTCATGTTAAAGTGTAGATGTGGAGCTGTACTACAAGATATAATGCAAAATGATATTTGTTCTGCACTACGATATGAACCTAGAGTAGCACTGTCTTAGGTACTATAGTGTGTTTCTCTCAGGATTGTCTTGTGTTAACTTTTACATTTCAGCTATATGTATCCCTGAACATAGGTACACTGATGCAGGCAAGTATGAAAGTGTAATAGCTGTAGATTGAAATATGCCATTTGCAAAGGTATATGGGTCAGGTAGGCAACCAAATACCCCGATATGGTCTGTACAGATCACACATATTCCCATCCACTTGCGGTTAATTGTGTACAACAGCATTCCAAGTATTAATACACAGTTCACCTACTGTCTGTATCGTACATGAATCTCATGCAAGTATGTTCAACTGCCATTGCAGTCTTGTGTGACACTCTACCTGTATTAGCAGGTCACACTTAGTCATCAGGTGAGCTTTCGGTGCATATTAGTCAGCACACAGCAGTGGCCTAGTAGCTCAGTGTGATAAGCAATGTATATGTTGTTCATTTTGCCACACACAGACTGGGGTTTGAATCCAGGGACAGGTACTAATCTATATTTATAGTAACAGATAAGTAGTACTGGCTATTTATAGAAACAGCTATGTATTGTTAAAAGATATTCTCCCCACAGAACTTACAGGTAAATAATGTCTGTAGTAGCTGTATGAAGGATTTGCTAATGTCTGTGTCCAGATGTAGTAGTGCATAAACAGCATTTCACAGCAATAAGACTCCATTAAATAAAACTACATGAAGTACAGTACTATTCCAAGTTAATAAGATGAATTAAATGATCTATTGTTGGCACGGCTGTATGCCTGGTGTGTCTGTGAATGTCTGCTGATACTGTAACCCCATGCCTGCCAATGATGACAGGATAAGTGTAAACTCTCTGTAATGTGCACAATACAGGTCTCTCAAGTGTCACACAGTCATGGATAGTGATCACTGCTGCTAAAAACCTTGGACACAGATATAAACCCAGTTGAAGTATGCTAGTACCACACTCACACAACATCAGTGCAGAGTACACCTTGGTAGTCATATATGTTCCCCTGACATGTAATAGTCCCCTGTAGTTCTGTACCTGTAGGTGTTGCAGCTTGGCAAATACCGTCCCATCTGGATAGCTTGAGAGGTAAGTATTTGCTACAGAAGCTATAGGGCACTTGTAGACATAAAGTAAGGGCAGACCGGTAGAGTATTGAGCAGTACTGTTGTGAAAAAAATATAGCCTATACAGTTGGAAATGGAATGTCTTTCTCTACCCCTACCTCTTATCTGCATCACAAATTATTATTCTTATACTATGGGTATGGTTTTATTTTCACATATGTTGTTCTCAAAACCTAATGTTGTGCATTGCGTTGTATTATTGGTTGTATTTATTTATTTATTTATTTTATTTTGTTTTATTTATTTGCAGTTGGTTTACCGGGATATTCCATTGGGCCAAAGAACCCGTTTTCAATGGAGCCCTGGGGAGAAAAGCTCCAAAAACAATTAGCAGGGTTACAATAAGGTATTTAGTTTCAGTTATACAATTACTAAGGACTTGGAAATACAGTAGACTAGTGTAGAAATATATACAAATATTACAATCTTGTAAAGCTGCAAATAATTTACAATATAGAAGCTTTTACAACTTAGGGTGGGTTACATTGGATGTATCTTTCATACATTTAGGATTAGTAGCTTAATACAAGCAAGAGAAAGGTATATGAGCTGACATAGAACTTTTTCAGAATAGAAACAGAGAACCTTTTCAATTTTAGGGTATATTTACACTTAGGCACGTTTAAGTATTCAGATAAAGCTTAATACAAGCAAGAGCAAGATCTATGAGTTTAGGAGAGTAAGTAGAAATTCCCATTATGAATAGGAGACGAGAAGTGGAAATTCCCAGTATGAGGAGATTATGTTGGGTTATATATTACAATGGTTGCATACTAACATACCTTGTTGAAATGCCAATGCTGTTGGCCTTTTGCCGTGACTATTACTGGCATGCTGTCACAATGACTGTTATTCCATTTATGCCTGTGTTCTGTGTGCTATGCAATTCTATTGTTCTGGGTTAATTGGAACACCCATGCATGCTGTTATAACTAACATTGAAATGTTCTGTTCATGACTAACCAATACACTTTGACAAACCTCAACACCATAGCACAATTGGGTAGGTCAGTTCCAGCATATCTGCCTATCCCACCTCATCTGGCCATGGCACCAGGTCCCAGCACATCTGGGACCCAACCTGGAGCTGCCTCCTCCACTGGTTCTGCACCACCCACAGATGGAACCACCTCAGGGGACAGGGCCCGTCCTCCTGCCAGGGCGCAGGCATGGAAAGAATGTGGTCACCTAAAATCAGTTCCCAGGGATGGTGTGCAGGGTTATCCAGTGCGGTTTGGATGACCAACTGCACCAGATCAAGGGCAGACTGGCACACCTGGAGGGGTAGGCTGGCCCCAGTGCCCAGCCCCCAGCACAGCCACCTTTGGGGCAGTAAAGGAGCAGTGATGACTTCCCATGTGTGGGGAGCTCAGTCCCACTGTTGGCATCTGTCTTGCAAAAAAATATATCACCCCATACATAGTTCTCAATTTTGCCCCCACATACACTGCCATCAGTGAATCATCCCAGCAATTAATCAACAAAGTTATGTTGCCTACACCCCTCCCTATGGGATGTGAGGCTCCAAATTCCAAATTGTCCACAACAAGCACAGCTGTTACTGTACAAGAAATGTAGAGCTATGGTCCTTTCCTACACCCATCCAGCACATCCCTACCTGCCTTTCATATTTTTTCCCCCTGCTTGCCCCCATTTCACTCCTTTCTTCAGAAATGGCGTGGGTTTAAGTGGGACTGTGCACATCTTAGCATCACGGTGCATCATGCAAACCTGCTTACAACTGCTTTAGTCACCTTATCTGATTTTGACACTGTTATGCCCATCAATAAACAAAGCACCCCTGCCAAGTCTTGGAGCCAGGACCCCCTGAACTACAGCATAGTGTATTAGCCCACTGGGCCAGCTAAGCTCTGGAAGATAACTGGTGCTTCTATAAATATATCATGCATTACAGTGGCCAACTAAGCTCTGACGAATAACTGGTGTTTCTATAAATATATCATGCATTACGGTGATGTCACATCAGCAAAAACATGCAGTCCTGCCAAGTATTGAACCCAGGACTCTCCGAGCTGCAGCATTGTGCATTAGACCAGTAGGCCAACTCAGATCTGGATAACGACTGGTATTTCTATAAATATATCATGCATTACACTAATGTCACATCAACAAAAATGCATACTCCTCCCAAGTATTGAACCCAGCACACTGTCAACTACAGCATAGTGCATCAGCCAACTAGGTCACTCAGTTATGAAAAAAGACTGGTGTTTTTACAAACATCCTAATTGCCAGTGACACACTACTTCTACATATAATGAGCAAATGACAGCATACTTGGGCCTGTGATGCAGACACTTAACCAGTATACAGCCAAATACATGATAGATGTATGTGAGGCCTATGATATCAGGTAGACCTGACAACTGCACAGACATTTGCAGAATGTCCACACTTGTGCTTCCTACTTATGGCATCGCTGTCATAAACCTATTCTGTGTACTGAACTACTGGCAAGTCAGTGCAGATTGAGGTTACAAAATCAGGACAGATAGGTCAGTGTCACACGTCATACCCATCCGAACACACATGTTCATGGAAATCCTTTGTAACACACTGTATGCATGCACATATGTCTTGCAACGACACCTGCCATATTAATGACTCAGTAGCTCTATCTGTGACAAACCTAGCATGTGTGAAATCTGGACACCCACAGTCCTAGCCCACAGTCTAGTCTGTTGCATGACAACTACACGCTTGTCAATACAACATAGCAACAACTGAGCCATGCAATGTCCAGCAAAACGTGTTGCTGCTACTGCAGTCACTGCCACCCGCAGTAGCATGTCAAAGGTCTGCAGGGTGGGACACATATCACAAATATGAATACATGTCCTAAATGCTGCCTACCACACTTTAGATGGCACTATTAATTAACATATGAACCAGAGGCACATGCCTCACCTGGACTATTATGGGTACCCTCACCCTGGCTATGCTGTCACAACAGAGCTGACACTGCTCCCTCACTCACACATACAGCTTGCTGTCCCCCAATGTGTTCACAATCCCCAGTATGACTCCTGGCTAGAATGCAGCAGCTGCAGCCTGCTACACATACAGCAGTATGTCCACCTACCTGCTACAGACCTAACGTACCTCCCAAACCCACACAAGAAGCCATCCACACAATACCCATACATAAAGGGTTGGGGTGATGGTCAGTGACAGGGACATGTGTCACAGTCTCTCCCTACAAACATACACAGCTAATAGACAAGCATCAACTGCAGCAGCATGCACATTCAGATAAAAATAATGTATGACACTCACATCTGCCTGTCGTCTTACTGACCCCAACACACTTTGTTAAACAGTAAACTGCAACAGAATCAGAAAGTCTGTTAACAATGGGCAAACATAGCATGCAAAACTGTGGGCATACCACATCAAACCAAACAGTAGACAGTATTTATACCTACCCCCTGTGATGGTGTAGCTGCCCCATCTCGATAATGTCCTCCTCACAGGCCAGGAAAAGGGCCAAGGCCTACATGAAGGCCTTAATTATAGCACTGTGTTGCCATGCCATCGGCTAATGAAAATGCAACCCAACTGTCTGGATGCAATTTGCAAGTGGAAGTCACAGACTGGTGCACAGGTAATCACCTATTCATGAGTATTAACTACAAAAGGCAAGCTAATCCTTATGATTAGCATGTCTGTGTCTTTCTTCAAGAAGACAGACTGCACTTTCCTAGGAAAACTAACACTGGATTTCTGCTCACAAAGGACTACAACACTATACCAGGTATGTGATAGAATTTCCCATGTCATGGAATGCAGATGGGGGGATGCAGTCATGGGAAACAGGAATTCCAAGAGTAGGTCCCAACAACATATCTTGGAATGACATGTTGCTGTTATTCAGCTGTCAAGCACCTATAGTCTTCCCTTTTGGCTCTGTCTGCAGTGACATAGATCCAGTGGTGGCTGGTGACTTCAACTCAAAGGAGGACTGCAGGAGACAGCTGAATGGGTGGGGGCCAATGCAAAGGGGTGTGGCCAACTAGAAAGGGGCAGAGCTATGCTCAAAACCACAAAAACTGGAACTTTAATTAAATACTCTGCCCTGGGTGTCAAACCATCATTATGACAGCCTAATCAAGACAAAATGAAGTGTATCAGAAAAAATATTTCAATGCATAAACAAAAAGGTTGTGAGGTATGAAAAAATAAATTACTTTTTAAATACATTACTGGAATGCCAGTCAAAATCAAGTATAAAAAAACAAGCAACACTCAACTCAAGTCACTTCTCCTTGCACTGCAGTTCTAATTATAATTTATATTTACCTTTATAAAAGTACCAAGTAACACGCTGAAAGTAACAATCTTTGTGATACCTCCACTTGTAAAAATGTTTCTTATCCAAAAAAGACCTGCTGGCTGAAACTATCTACTTGTTTCATGGGGAAAACATAACTAAAGTAAAAAATGAACAGCAAACAAGAAACAAGCTCAAGATAAATTGCTTAAAGGATTACTGCACAGGTTATGGACCACAGATGATAGATTGGTATTTTGTTTAGTTTACGGGTAAAGCCTGCAAAGATGACTGCAAGTCTCCAACAAATGTAATGAGCTTCCAAAAATACTGTAATCCTGTCCTTTATTACAAATACCATAATATGCATTTCAATACTTAAGGCTTATACGTTATCTAGTTATGTAAATATTCTCTGCATGGCAACAACAAAAAGGCTTTCACTGTTGGTAATTCTTTAACAATATGCTTATTAAAGCTTACTTCCATCTTACAATCTCATAGAAGCTTACCTGATGGTCATTAAAGCATTGCTACTTAAACATAGAGCAACAGGGCACTAAAACAGCATGCATTTTCTGAATAATAAGAAGCATAAATCAACAGTGTAAAAATATGACAGCAAACCAGAACATTCTACAAAATCAAGGTTAGATTAAAAGCCACTGCAGTAATTGTGGGGGAATAATCTGCACACTTACACTCCATAATTGCTCCTTGGCTTGATTGGACACATCTAGAGTCACTACATGGGGGAGTGGGGTACAACAAATATGTCACAATTTGAAATGTCTCTGGCTGATGGTGATGGCCCTGACACATTTGTCATACCTCTCAACCTCAAAGCAAGAAATCTGGACAAAGCCATACATAGAAGTGGGGCAAAGGCCCAAAAATAAGGACAATTTTAAAATATTGCTCTTATAAACTTAAAAAGATAATAGAATAGTACCTCCTGCATTAGTATGAATTTTCTGAAGGTAATGAAATCTGAAATTCAAATGTCTGTCCTTATTTTCTAACTTCAATCTTTAATGATTTGCCACTAATTTGCCAGAAAAACACAATTTTATGAAAAACAGACCAAAAATGTGATGCAAAAATATAAAATAGCCACACAATACAGCTAGGAACCTAAGTAGGCTCACTTTTTAATATTAGTACTGTTAACTTCAGCAGCTGACAAAATAAGAGAAAACACATGCATTTGTGAAATAAAAGTAATCTATAACTCTGATCATTACAGTTATTTACTAATTGTAAGACTTCCACGTTTTCTTCCAAAATTGCCATTTTGCAGAGGGATTATTAGGGGGAGAGCAACATTTTGAGCCAAAAATTGGGGACAGTTGAGAGGTTTGGATATGCCTAGTTCTATAAAGCAATTTATTTGCATGTACCTCTCAACCTCTTAATGTAGGAAATATGGACAAGACCAAATATATTGGGGAACATACAAACAGTACTAAACATGCTCTTGTATAAACTTAGACAGTTGATAAAATAACAGGTCTTGCTTTAGCATGCATTTTTCTGAAGGTTGTAAAGTCTGAAACTCAATGCCCATCACCATTTAGTGACTTCATTCCTAAATGATTTGCCAGAAAACTACAATTTTTATGAGGAACAAACCAAAAATAAGAAGCAAAAATCTATTCATTTTGGGAAAATCTGTACAGTTGAGAGGTATAGTTCAGCCGGGGCTGTCTTTAAGTTTGCCAGCCTTCCCCCTCACAAAATCATGGTTGAATGGAGCCTCCACCTGCACCCATTCCAATGTCCCATTGTTTGGCTGTTTCACCCCATTTACCATAAACACTGCAATGTGCATACTGCTTTACGTCTGCAATCATTTGGATTTCATTTGAAAGTTTTATTTTTCATTTTACAGCACAAACACTAATAGACATCTGCTAAATAAAAGCAATACAGCCTCACAATGAAAATAGACTTAGCATTAAAACTTCTTTACCCTTGAAACTCACATTCATTGAAACAGCATTGAAACCCACATTTAAAGAAAATATATTTTGCCAGTGGCAGATAAAGATTAACTTTGGGCTGTTTTCAAATCATAGGCCCCTTGCACACAACACATACATATGTTCTTTGATACACCTTCCTGATTGTATTAAATTATATTCCTTGTATAATACAATACAGTCTTTAGAGGGCATTTTAAATTTGTTTTGAACATTCTTTCAGTAAACAATGAAACAAAATGCATCCGCCAATAATGACAAAACTGCCCAATTCAGAACTTTTCTATCATAAATGTCTACTCAAACTTCTACAATCCACGAGTATCAGTAAATATGCACAATCTCTGAAGAAGTAAAAGTCATGTAAATAATTCCACATTAAAGAGATCTGTAACTAATGAAAAGGTTGCTGCTAGGAAACAACTTTATATTTCATTGTTTCATCTAAAAATAAAGTGCCTGTTGCCCTTGTGGAATAAATTGCCTATGTTACATTAAAACATTATAAGCTAGTAATATTGCAATAGGGGATGGATGGCAAACTGATAGGTTCATAGTTACTAGGTATCTTTGCCAAAAAGGACTGCAGTGTCTACCCCCTTTACAACACAGTACAGTTTCAACAATTTATCTATTTACTGTGGGAGTAAAATCCACAGCTTTCTGCATCAAAAGCAAATACACTACCTGCTGTGCTATTAACAATGCAAATTCAGCATAAGCAGCACTAAACTTCTCTTCCCCTGCAGCTCTCAACTCCTTGTAAAATCTACTCGACACTCAATTGTATCTCAATTTTGCAGCACAAAAAAAAATCTGGAAAAAGACAACATTTATTGGGGGGAGGGCAAAAGCCCCAAAACCAGGGACACATTTTAAACATTGCTTGTATGATCTTGGAAAGTTGCCAGAATAAAATGCTGCATTACCACTACTGCCAGGTCTTGATCCCAGGACCTTATGCAAAACAGTCAGAGCAACATACCAATATGCCAAATCAGCTGCTTTGTGAAAGAGAGGAAGACTGAAACTTAAATGGCTACCATTTAGTGAATTTAGTTCTCACCATAGCACAAAACACCTGGACAAAGCCAGTAATGGGGGAATACAGCCTCTGAACATATTCAGTGAATTAAGTTCTCACCATAGCTCTCAACCTTAGCACAAAACAACTGGATGAAGCCAATAATGGGGGAATACAGACTCAAAAATAGGGACACATTTCAAATATTCATCTTATAAACTTAGAAAATTTCTAGAATAAAAGTTTTTGTGTTACCATGTACTTTTTGAAGAATATGAAGTCTGAAATTCAAATGGCTGTCATTTTAATTTATTTAACATTTGTTAACCAGGAAATTTTCAGCAGAGGCCCAGGGAGAAACACTGCAGACACATGTCTTTGTAACATGGGAGAACACCAGTACACCCACAAAAAACCCACACAAATGCAGGGAGGACATGCAGACTCCACACAGAAGGTACCCCAGCCAAGAATCAAATCAGAGAGCCTCTAGCTGAGAGGCAACAATGCTACCACTCCACCATCAACTATTTAATGACTTAAACATTCAGAAACCACAGTTTTATAAGGAAACAAACAGAACACAAATATGAGGCAAAAAACTGCAAAGCTTTCATACATGGTGGTGGTTGGGAAATTCAGGCTCCTGCTACTTGCACCCAAGGTACAGTGTTCAAGTCTAAGGTATTCCCTAAACACCAATGGGTATCCTGAGTTCTCTCTAGTCACCAGTATATATCACGTGGGGCATTACACACACACACACACACACACACACACACACACACACACACACACACACACACACACTCTAATTGTTTCCCATTCTCGGTGGAATGAATTGTTTCCCATTCTCTGGTGCTTGCCCTGTGTTCAAATTGGCACCACCGGAATGTGTCATGCATATGTGTGCTTCCTGTTTCTTGGTGTTGTCACTCAGTCGTGAATTGTTTCCCATTCTCTGTGCTTGCCCTGTGTTCAAATCGGCACCACCAGAATGCATCATGCATGTGCTTCCTGCTTCTTGGTGTTGCCACTCGTTCAGAAACTGCAGACCTTGCAGTCCAATCCCCTTCCAGTCTATGTGGTGCAGACCTTGCAGTCCGATCTCCTTCCACTCTATGCAGTTGTAACTGAATAGGCTTTGGTGGCTACTGTACAACTGCATAGACTTCTGGGGCTTCTGTAGACTGCTGCCTTCTTTCCAAATCTGGACTGTTTGAACAGCAGTCTGAATTCAAGTTACTAAGCATGCATGAGGTTTTTTTTTTTTTTTATTTTGGTTTACAGCAGGGGGGCTGCAGTCTTGCAGTCCAATATCACAAGCCGCCACTGCATAGATCACAGCTCTGGCCCCTGACTCCACCTAGCAATGGTCAGCACATGTACGAATGCTACTGGATTGTCTGTTGTACAATAGTGACAGTAACTACTGGGGGATACAGCTAGCATATCACATCATGCACTGTCAGTGAACCCCTCTCAGTCTGTGAATGTCATATAGGCATAGTTCAGCCATGGTCCAGGTGTTCCTGTCTGTTCCTGACATACTCTGGCTAAGTCACTGTGTACTCCACACCTGTATTTCATTGCCTGACAGCTATGGCTAGCATACCTGGGACCCCCTGCAGCAGGACAGCAGGCTATAGGCTTCAGTAGTGGAGGGACACAGGCTCCGCCTCAGCCGCAGTGTGTACATATTGAGCATACAATGTAACAAAATTAATACAGTTCAAGATATTAATGTACTATTACTGTTTTCTGAGGGATCAGCCAGGTCACAGACACATTCCCAACATTCTGGGAACAGCCATTACATATTGTCCAACTGGTTTCCAGACATCCCCATTTGTCTGGCAGGGGGTCCACATATATCTGGCACATGTACACATTCTACAAACATCTGTGTACTGCAGATGTCAGACACCTTTGAGGAGGAAGCCCTACACCACATTTTCACTGCTCTCAGGTATTATGTAGCACACATGTTGCTGGAATGTCCACATACACTTATAGTACTAGTCACGCATTTGTCGGATGGCGGATGTATGATATGGTACAGTGAACGTTGCCCATATAGGACACATCACAGTAGATGGTGTGCTGGGTGTGGACACATAACAACACAGTCTGACACAGCACACAGGCCATAAAAGGTATACCTAGGGTCATATGAGATTACTAAGTTATGGGCCCTCAGCCCTCATAAGCCTAGCCCAGATGTTAGCCCATGTGTATGCAAGGCAGCAACTGATTATACATTCCAACAGGGACACAGGTGGTATCCCACGGGTATATGTGATGTTAACCATATAGTAAACCAGGTTCCACTTGCAAAGGTGTAAATAGCTACCCTTGCTGATGTGGAAAAGTTGTCAATTCCACAGCAGGGTGAGTATGTGGGACACACATCTGAGCCACCAACAAGCCCAGTTGATGTCACACACCAGGTTTGGGTGTGGGTTAATAGAGTGGAGCTTCAGTTGCAGTTGTGCAGCAGTCCTAACAAAGTGGAGTCCATGATTGCCTTGCATGCCAGGCAGAGGTCATCTCTGAGAAGTATGTATGAAACTGGTTAGAGGGATGGGCTTCTAGCCTATGTGTGTATGGTAGATGTTTTAGGCCCTGGTATTCTCTGTTGAGGAAGCTCTGTGATGTCCCCGGCTGCTGCATGTGCTGTGTAAGGTGAATGATGAATGGGACATTATATCCAATAATGGGGCTTACTGGGGGGAATACAGGGATGTTATGACCCTATGTCCCTGGATGACATACCCTTATGTATGAGGTGGACCATGTAGAAGGTTTACCTTACAATGGAATCAACATGGTGGTGGAATGTCATGTTGTCATCAACATGTATGCACAGATCCCTAACTACTGATTGCGTGCCTAGGATGTTGTTAGCACTGTGATAATATGTGGGGATGTCAGTCTCCCCAAAGGGGATGACATTGCATTTCCTGGTATGCAGCCTGAGTCTATGCTTTTGGCACCTGTCATGTGTCTGCATGAGACCCTCCCAGGCAGGTGTCCATATCACTAGGGAATCCAGTGTCAGCACACAGCATGCAGTCATCTGCAAACATGGTCGCCTATAGCCCAGTGGCTGTGCCCTGTACCTCAGAAGTGTACATCACACATAGAGATGGAAACACAGAACACCAAGTGGCACCGCTAGTTATGGGTCAACTACTTGAGGTGGATTCCTCTATGTAGAATAGGTGGGTCATGTCAGAGCACCAGTGTACTACCTCACTGGTAACATATGGTGTGATGCATACTTGGGAGCGTATATCTGTTATGGCCAAGTGGGTTATACTGTCAAAGTCTTTGTTCAGGTCAAGGTAGGCAGTGTGCACTCCCAACCCCCCCCCCGCATGGTTTTGGTGACTGTGTCAAAGAGGTCAATCGAGTATAACAGACATGATCCCTTCCTTGACAAACCTACCTGGGTGTGATGGAGTGTGTGGAGGTTGCCATTGTCTTTGTTAATGAAGTTTACTATAAACTGCGCTATGGCCTTGCAGATCAGCCTAGTTAGGCTGATGGGTGCATAATGTGGTGAGCACCCCACTTTAGTGTAAAGGAGTGACAGTGATGGCCTTCACATGGTGGGACAAAATGATAGTCAGGTTTCCTTTGAATACAGTGTCTTATGGTGTTGCAAGTTCATGCTTGAGGTCATGTAGGATGCATCCTGTGATGTGATAACCTCCCATGGTGGCTGTATACCATGACTTTCACATGGCAGTGGTGACCTATCCACTACATTTAGGAGAAGGGGCAGGTACTGGGAACATCCTGATGTACTGATGGGGGAGACAGGTGGTGAAGTCTACACTGAATCTATCAGGCATCAAGTATGGTAGACCTACAGCACTGGTATAGCTGGTGTCCTTGTCCACCACAAGTGAACATATTCAAGTGCTTACTCTGATGTTGCAGACATATGTGCAAAAGTGGAGATGATTGTCTGTATTGGATATTGACAATATGGGCTCTGTGTTTGCTGTGCAGGTTTCCAGGAGTGATCCCATTCACTTGTTCATTCAAAGGAGACATTGCTCCAAAATGGGCACCTGCTCCTACCTTGTCTTGGATGGCGGTATGTCATCCCTGTTATAAACAGTATTTCTTGCAGATGTCAACCAGACAGGTCACACAGGTGTACTTATCCTTGTAGAGGATGATGTAGTCCTATCTGGTATACCTGACTTCATGCATCTGTACAAATGCACGTATAGCACTTGTGTGTATGTGTGGATATCGGTGCCACTTCCTACAGAGGGGTTGCCGGCTACGAAGCTGTGTATACCACCCCCACAGGAGGCTGTATTCCATGTTGGAGGTGTATGTAAATCTGACCCTAGCTAGATGGGTATTGCGGGACATGGTTTCTGCAAACATGACTACATGTTGGCTGCTCTGCCTCAGAGGATGACACTATATGGATGCAGCAGTGGTAACCCATTTTGTTCAATTTCAACTCCAACACACTTTCACCTCTTGTGGGAGTAGCCCCTAGCTGTACCACCAGATGCCTGTTGATGCCTCTCTGTGCATGGCTACATCTGCATGGCTACATCTATGTTTGTCATTTTTAATTTACGCTTGGATGTACAGACCCAAATCCTACTACAGTTGATGAGGTGAGGTCCATAGGCAGATGGGCTTCACATCACTGTGTGCTGCTGTAGCTAGCTATGGGCTGAATGTTTGTTTTGGCAATGATGAACTGCCCCTGTAGTGTCCCTGTGCATCTTATTACTGCTGCCTCATCATGAGGTCTGTGTGTATTATATATATGTATGCATATATATATATATATATATATATATATATATATATATATATATATAGATATATATATATACTGAAACCCCATGTCCCATGTCTGGGGTCTGACTGTATGATAGGATGGTTGACCAGGTATGGCTGGGGTGCTCACTGCAGCTATGAACCATGTTTCTGTAATTGCACAGATGTCAGCATTTCCCAGGGTTAAGAATGCTTGCACTCAGGGCAGAGTCATGTGTAGACTCCTAGCATTTAGCAGCATGGCCTTCAATGTCTGCTGTGCTAACAGTCACATGTTGGAAGTGATAACCTCACCACTTTTCCTAAAGAAGGCACTATGGGAGTGCTGAGAACCATTACCAGATGCGTGAAGGCCAGTTGAGACAGATGGAGGCCATTTCTGGCAAAGCATTGTGGTCTGTTGACCATATCATCCCAGGCTCTCAGGTACTGGAACCCCCCATGGAATATCACAAGATAACAGACCACATATTAAGGTCAATCAAAGGTTCATAGGTAGGTACTAGGCTATCGGCCCTAGGGCCTATACAAGCCTAGCCAAAAAGGTAACCTGGTTTTTGCCACCCAAGAAAATTATTTTCCTGTGCCCCTGTTGAGCAGCGCCACAGAGGTGATCCCCGGGGTGAATTTCCTATTTGCCATCCAATCATCAAGATTTTTCTTTTACTCAAATGTCAAGATTTTTCTTGAAGAGTGCTAATGAGGAGCTTTGTTTGATATAGATGGGTAGTTTGTGCCAGAGTATGGAAAGTCTCTGGGACAGGAATCTATCCCTCCAGCATGCTCTGTTTATTGTTGTGACAAGGTTTAGGTCCCTAGAGCATGTAGCTCTGAGCGATTGAGATTTATTTAAGTGGAGCATGCCCAACAGCTCTGGGTTTGACATAGCTTTGTATGTTAGACAGAGATCGCCTCTGAGTAGGTGATATGAGACGGAGTAAAGCTGGAGTTTTTTGAGACAGTCTGCATATGGCATGTGTTTGAGGCTGGTAATCCTCTTTGTGAGGAATTTCTCTGGCCTTTCCATTTGTTGTAGATGTCTTGTGAGCCACATACCAAAACAGGCACTTGTACTCTATAATGGGTCTAATGAGTGACGAGTAGAGGGAAACAATTACCTCTTTTTTCCTGGATGAGAAACCTTTTGTGATGAGGTGTGCCACGTAGCAGGATTTCCTGACTACTGTGGTGATGTGTTTATCAAATGAGAGACTACTGTCCACCTGTGTCCCAAGGTCTCTAATCACACTTTCGGTGTTAAGTAGACTACAACCTGTGTGGTAGCTCATGGGTACAGAGTTTTTACCAAAGGGGATGACAATGCACTTTTTGGAATTGAGCTTGAGGCCATGGCTTTGACACCAGGCATCTGTCTCAGTGAGGTCCTTTTGTAGGATGTACACATCATTAAGAGTTTTAATTATGGTTCCTAGTTTGCAGTCATCTGCGAACTTTGTTAGCCAAAGACCTTCTGTGTTAGCCTGTACTTCAGAAAAGTAGATACCAAACAGGAGAGGACCTAGGAATGAAACCCTGTGGTACTCCACTTTTCACTGGTCTGAAGTCGAATTTAGAGTCTGCAACTTTCACAGTGTGGGTTCTGCCAGTGAGCCAGTTGGCAATCCATCTTGTGACATAGGGATTTATACTTAGTTTAGTGAGTTTATCTATAATTCCAGAGTGGGGGATGGTGTCAAAAGCCTTGGTGAGATCTAGATAGGCTGTGTGAACCACCTTACCCTCGTCTATGGCTTTAGTGACTGCTTCCAAGAAGTCTATCAGGTTTAAGAGACATGATCTGCCTTTTACAAACCCGAACTGGGTGGGGTCCAGAGTTTGGAGATTACCAATGTCTTTGTTTATAAGTTCCATGATGATACATTCCATGGCCTTGCAGACCAGGCTCATTAGGCTAATGGGGCGGTAGTTGCTGGGTCCGTGGTGGCTACCACTTTGTGGAGTGGGATAAACATCACTGTGCACTATTCAGTGGGCACTAAGCCTGAGGTGAGGCTATGATTGAACATGGTGCATAGGGTGGGGTGCCAGTTCATTCTGTACTTCATATAGAATGCAGCCCGGGATGTTGTCAGGTCCTATGGATGCTGTGTTCTTGGCTTTGGAGAGTGTGGTTTTTACCTGTGCAGCCGTGATTACAGCAACTTTGCATTCTTCTGGTATAGAGATGGGCCTTTAAGGGGGTGAGAGGATTTTGGCAATATCAGTTGGTTCTGTATATTTTGTACCATTGTGCTGTAACTCAGAGCAGATCTGAGTGTTCCCATTGAGATTCTTGAGATAGCTATAGAATGCTTTGTGGTTGTCATTAGAATCAGTAGCAATTTATTTTTGCAACTAGTTTTGGAGGATTTTATGCGGGATCTCAGCTTCTTACTGAGGCTGACCAGGGTGTTCCTCCAATCATGGGATTTTACTCTTTTTTGCAACAGTTTCTTTCTTCTGTTGTAGAGTTTATTTATGGCAGGAGACTACCAGATCGGCTTCCTTTTTTGGAGGATAGCATCTTGGTTCTGTTAGGGATAGCACAATCCATGCACTCATTTAAGTGCTTATAAAGTGCATTTCTGTAGTATTCAGCAGTAGTAACTCTATTGTCCATCTGCATGGGTGTCGTGAAGTTTGCCACTTCTGTCTTAAGAAGCATGAAGTTGGCTTTGGAGAATTTTTTACGGTGGTTTCCCTAATGCGGGGTGGGGGCAGGGTATGTGGATGTCTAGGCTGATTAGCTTGTGGTAGGATCTGACCAACGAGGAATTGACCTGACCTGTGGTGTGGAACACTGGTCGCCCATGTTGGTAATGACCAGGTCTAGGATATTGCTGCCCCTGGTGGGGTTGTGGATAAGTTGTTCCTAGTTGTTGGAATTTATGAATTCCAGAAAACTTTGAGCAAAAGAGTTGGTACATGAGTAGTTTTCCCAGTTAATGGTGGGGTAGTTGAAATTGCCCATTATTAGGGTGTTGGGTTGTACCGTAATATCTTCCAGTGTATCAAGAAATGAGGAGTGGGACTGGGAATCCTGGGGCATGGTGCGCGATCTGTATCAAGTTACAATTTGGATTGCAGTCCTGCCCAGAGTTAGTTGTACTTGGATAATCTCGGATGCATTATGTTGAGCAACTAGCCTGGAGGTGTGGATATCTTTAATGAATATGGACACACCTCTGCCTTTATTATTTCGGTCCAGGTTAGGTGGCCGAAAGTTGTGGTATGAATTATAGCCTGGTAATGCAAGGGTGCTCTCTGGAGTCTTGAACCAGGTCTCTGTCACTGCACAGAGGCCGATGTTCTCCATTTTAAGGAGTGCATTGAGTGAATACATTTTGAGGTTTAGACTTCTAGCATTGAATAGCATTACCCTCAGATTTTGCTTGCTTGTACCTGTTATGGTGGTGAATTTGTCATTTGAACCTTACCTAAAAAGGCACTATAGGGGTGGCAAGAGCCTTAGCTAGTATCTGGAATTCCAAGGGTGACAGTTGCAGGCCATCTCTGGCAAAGCATCATGGTCTGTCGATCATGTCATCCCAGGCAGACAGATACTGGATTCCTTTAGAATGACACCAGAAGCTTAGCCAATTGCTGAATTCAATCATTTTGTCCTTGTACTGTGGTATCATTCGGGGTTATGGCAGGATGCTACTCAGGGCTAGGGTCATACCTGCCTGGGCTACAAGACCGGAGAGCTCCTAAATGTCTCTTTTCATGTAGTCCAGGGAGGTACATCTCAGGTCATTCACACCAACATGGACAATGACAGAGTCATATTTGTACTTGTTGTGGAGTGACCTGAGTGCATGCATTATGTGGCAGATACTTGCACCCAACAGGCAGCTTTTCCTAATTGTATTGTGGCATCAGACTAGGTGACAGCTGAATGCTACATAAGGCTAGGGACATACCTGCCTGGGACACATAATCAGCGTGCTCACTCATGTCTCACTGCGTATAGTCCAGGGAGGTACATCTCAGGTCATGCATGCCAACATGGACTGTGACAGACTCATGACAATACCTGTTGGTGAGAGACAGCAGTGTGTATGCGATATGTCAACTGACACACAAGTAATTGTGATGATCCACATATACAGCCTGGTGAGAGGCACATCAGTGTGTCTCACAATGGAGTATCCTATGTGTAATATGTTTAATATGTGTTGATGCCTTCATGGCTGTGGAACACAGGTGTATGGCTATGTGTAGTATGCGCTGTGTAGAGGCGTGGCATTCACATGTGGCTTTGGTTTGGAGGTCTCCTTTGTTTTTGGATGTGTATGCTGAGAATCTCTGCGTGTGTGTGTGTGTGTGTGTGTGTGTGTGTGTGTGTGTGTGTGTGTGTGTGTGTGTTTTATGTAGATGTGGGTGGTGTGTGAGGTGTACTGATTGTGTCAAAAACCTATTCGGGGACAGATATGTGGGATTGACAGGGGAAATAGCATGGACTGTAGGTTTCTAATGTCATTGCATTTCTCACACAGTGTGTTCCTTGGTGGTGTTTGTAGATGGTTGTCTGTCCCTGTACATGAGGCAGGTAGTACACTGTGCCAGGATGCTCATATCAACTGGACTGGTAGGGGAAACTGTAGGACATTGTCCAGCCATATATTCCAGAATCTGAAGGAGGAAGGCCAGGGAGACCAAAGGGATGGGCCTACAGCCCAGGTGCTTACTACAACAGTAGGAAGCTGACACCACTGCATACAATGTAGACAGGCTATGAACAAGCAGTAATAAGTGAAACAGGAACATGCATTTGAACACCTTATAGGACATGCAGCAAGAAAAAGGAAACATCAAGATCAGCAGGACAATGCATGATGTATTGCCACCATGTTGCTGATAACCACATACATACTGTGGTGATAGATGGTGGAGTATGATGTGGGAGTCAGCAGTGGATAGTGCTGGCAAATGCAGATGTGCTGGGTGTGTACATAATGGTGATCAATGTATGTGGTCATGTGATGTGTCCCCCTCTTCATGTCTTTCAAAAGGGATGTCTCACTGTAGGAATCTACCTTTCTCTGAAGCAAAGACTGACACCATAATTGATGCCCTGAGACTCCATCGCCAGGTCCTGTCATCAAGGAGTCACCATAAACAGTAAGAATGCGCTGCACTGTTGGCAGACATCATTGCATCGGTTAATCATGTGGGCCACCATGACAGGAGCTATGAGCAGGTCAGACACCATGCCACTGATATGATACATCATGCATGACAAAGGGCTGCATCTGTGGCCAGGGACTGTTCTGGCACCAATGGAGGGCCTGCTGCATGACAACCACTCTCAGCACAGAGGAGTTCCTGGCAAACCTGGGTTCAGCCACCAACTCACAAGAATCGATCATACCATATGTCATGGAGGTGGGTGGCACAGCTTCCACAGATGAGGAGTATCCAGGTAAGCCTCCATTTGTCATTACGTTAATACTGTAGCATTCATAGTTGCAGCCTCTGCATACCTGTGCACATATGTCAGGTCAATCTGCATTTGTGGGGGGAGGGCTTGTAATGTACACGTGTGCACAAATATTGTGAATGTCAGCAATGTGGATAGTATCACAGTTTGTACTGTACATGTTGATATATGCACATATTATCCTGAACCGATGCCACATTCATGTCTGCAGACAATATCTCTCCACCACAAATCCAGAGGTCCCTTTGGTGTGACCAGGGTCCATCATCCTGTTGCCAGTGAGTGTGGAACTGTTTTGTTATGGCTCATCTATACGCTAGGCATGTTAAGAGGTGCCAGTTTGCCATGGATACAACTGTTAAGCTAAGGCATATTGCAATATGTGCATGTTCACTTGTGGAGGGTTGCATTGCAGTGCATTACATCAGTAATCACAGCATATTTGCAGGTGCTGTATCACATTAGTACATATCTTTGTGAAGGTGCAAGCAGTCTGCTATAAATTAGTGCATTACTATTGTGGAAACAGGTGCACTGTGTTGTAGATGAAGGTCTGTCACATACACTGACATCACTTATCTCACAGGTATTTAGTACTAGCAATATTAACTGGGTGTAGCTGCACTGCATGCTGTTAAGGGCCTGTCTTCTGTGTGTCTGTTGTAGTCTGTTTGTGTGTTGTGCATGGCATCGGTCATAAGGTGAGGTCTGTCTAATGCATTTGTGGCCCCACACCTGTATGTGTGTGTGTGTGTGTGTGGGGGTGGGTGTGTGTGTGTGTGTGTGTGTGTGTGTGTGTGTGTGTGGATCAGTAGACATTATAGTGCAGGAATTAATGTAGTCATGTTGTCTTCCCCTCACAGGTGACCATGGGGGTTGGAGTGTGTCCCCCTCACAACCTGATGTCAATGTCTCATTAGACTCTGGTGATGATGGTGGCCATAGTGAGGCATAATTGGGGTTGTTGGGGGCTGAATCTGTACCATTGGTTGACATCGCACTTCTTCCCCCAATGTCCCCACACACAGTCAGTATGTCCACACATACCAAGTCCCCAGCAGCCACAGATATTGGACATTCAGAGGGTGGTGGCATCGAACAGGAGAATGTGGCTACTTTGGCATTTGTGACTGTAGAACTAGCCATAGCCAGAGAGCTGGTGAGGTTCCATACAGACAGATTGACAGGGATGCTCAAAGGAGGACTGCTGCCCATCCAGCACCTGTTCGAGGTGTCATAGCATGTGTCACCTGATGCATATTTTGGTCCATCATGGAGGCACAGGCATGTTGTGAACAGTACAACAGATGGATGCTCAGGGCCATGGATGCCACACTACCTGGCATGCATGACTCCATCTTTGGCATTGGCGATGCCTTATGTCATTTTGCTGATTTAGTGGATAGACTGTGGGGTGAGACCTTGTCAGTCCTTAACCATGCAATCTCTGTGCTTGAAAATGTGATGAGAGTAGGTGTCGGACATGTGGACATAAGTCAGCAACATCATCAGCTGAGAGCCCAAATGGCCATGCACAGTCACACTCCTGTAGTGGCAGTACCACCAGCACAACCAAAGGGAGGGTGCTGTCCACACCACAACATGGCAGGCCATGGGCAAGTGGTCCTAGGTGGTTGCATAAGGGACACAGACCCAACAGACATCAGTCACCGTCAGCAAGTAGTACCACAACTGGTTCTGGGCATGACACTGGCACCACCATGCCCTGGGCATGGTGTTGCCAGTGCCACTGCTGATGGAACCAGTTCCTGTCTTCATGGCTGGAGACAGTGATTTGTACATTCTGCCATGTATGGTCCACAGCTGTCCAACATACCCTTGTGTGAGGCTGGCACATTGCTTGACTGTGTGCATGCACACACTCAAACATCACTGTCACATGCAGGTCACCACCAGTAAGACACAGCTCCTCTCCATCGCCCAGCTGACCAGCACCCCTCCAGGCACGCACACATAACACACATACAATGTCAACTGTGTGGCACAGTTTAGGCCTTTGGCAACCCCACACCACACACTGTGCATGTGATGATATCAGTGCCACATCCCTGTCATCCATACCACTGATGCAGGGGCATGGTAATATGTGTCTGATGCAAAGGGTGAATATAGTACACTTAATGGCAGTTTCTAGTACAGTAGTGTTATGCCCTGTAAGGTGCTGTCTGCTAATTGTCATGCGTACACATCAAAGTGTATGTATCTTTGTGCCATGATGCTGTATTGCTGTTAGTATTGTTGACTTGACTGTTGTCTCCCAGAACTAATTCTGTTTCTGTTCCAGGTTTCTGTGTGTCTATGCCATGGAGACTTGCTGCCAATACAGCAGCTCAGTATGGCATAGTGGCAATGCAGAAATGTGACATTGTCATGGTATGGCTGTATATGTTCATGGTTATGTAGGAGCGTATGTGTAGAACAGTGTGTGAGGGACAATGGGGGTGGACAGCATAATCTTGCATGCATACTCCTTGACAAAGCATGCTACTCCTGATACACATCACCTAGGATTTGGGTCCTTTACAAGCCTAGACATTACTTTATCCCCAACATAATCATCGATCAGCACGTGTTATGGTTTCCCATCCACTCCTCACAGCTGCACTTGATGAGAGTCTGCATGGTATTCTGTTTGACATGTCTGGGAAGTCAATTCCTGAGACAGGGCAGCCTCTGGGAGACAAACCTGTCTTTCTAGCAGGTTTTGTTGATGTCGCATATCAGATTCAGGCTTGTTGTGCTGGTAATGCACAAAGGGTTAGACTCACATATATGAGTCAGCTGTGGAAGGGCTGGGCACAACATTGGCATCTACATGTACCACAGCCCACCTGTGAACAATCACTCCAATACTGAGTGGGGCACTACTGATTCAAGGCTGTCTGCATGGAACAGATGTTGGAAGCCATGGATTACCTTTGTGGCCTATACAGTTGCTGCAGATGTCTGGATAGGTACATACCAAACGGGCCATGGTAATAAATTATTGTTGTATTGATTGAGGCCTATACAGAGGTAACGTTCATCTTTTATCAGGATGCACTCCCTTTACTTATGTGCTGAACTATGTACAAGGTTTTATGGACTACTGCTGTTACTTGATGGCTGAATGCAACCCAGGTCACTCAATACAGGTTGTGTGTTTATAGGGTGCCGTTGATGTGGGAAATAGCGGGGCCATATCCTTGCCATATGGTATGATGGTACTGTTTTCTGCATTCAGCTTGAAGCCAGGACTTTGGCACCATTCCAAACCCGATATAATATCCCATTACAGGGTGTTAACATTAGTTGGTGGGTCAATGACAGACACCACGTAACTTAAAGTCACCAAAGCCTTAGGCAGTACCACCAAATATGGGCGGTGGCAGTTAGCATTCATGCCTAGATACATTTGGGTCATTGGGGGCAGCAGCTACTCACAGGGCCTCCACATGTCTACATATTGCACAGACAAAAGCAACAAAGAGCAGGGTTGCCACCTTTTGAAATGTGCAATTTGGGACACTTCTTGTAGTATCGTGAGAGTTGGCATGATATCCACAGCAAGTGCAACAGACAGGGCTTCTCTTGGTCTTCCAATATAAGTGCTTATTTTTGTCACATTTCTATAGCGTATGCTATTTCTCATAGCATTAAGGTGTTCCTAATGTACAATAACTGCTTTATGCAACTATTACACAACTTTAGGAAATGTTTGTTGTCCTATACTCTTGGGACCTTGTATTGTTTGAGTTGTTTTCACAGGTCACACCTTGCCAAATATGGACTGCAACCTGCAGGGTGGGACAGGTGGTGGCCATACCTTTGACCTGTACTGATTTCTGCAGAATGTCCAGATGTTTGTCACATATTTTTGGTCCATTTTTTCATAACATTGTTTTTTTTCTGGCAAATTAGTGGCAAATCATTAAAACTGAAGTTAAACAATAATGACAGATATTTTATTTTCAGACTTCATATCCTTCCAAAAAGTCATGCTAATGCAAAACCTGTTATGCTATCAACTTTCTATGTTTGTAAGAGCAATATTTAAAAATGACCCCTATTATTTGTTTTTTGTCCCACATTTTTCTATGGCATTATCCAGATTTTTTGCTCTAAGGGGTTGAGAGGTATGATGGTTAGCTTAACACAGCCACACTGCTGTAATGGGATATGCTTTCACACATGCATAAGCTCACAGCGTTACTTGTTTTGGGAATACATAGTACCACATACATATCACATGTGCCACTGAGCTTATGCACCTGTAGAGTGTCAATGGTGCATCTAAGGTGACTGACAGCAGCAGGCCCTGTAAAGTATTCAAATGGTGGGATTAACAGGGTGGAACAGACCCTCAGAATGGTATAAACATTGCACACACAAGGCTACCATACTACTACAGGGGATATGCCTCACACACACACACACACACACACACACACACACACACACACACACACACACACACACACACACACAGTTGCCAGTTGTGAGATTAGAACTCCTACTTATCTAGTTGTATGCACTATAGTGCTATGTACTTATTGCATGTGCCAGGGAGCCTATGTGTCTAGAGAGTGTCTAACAGTGCATCTAAGGTGAATGACAGCAGCAGGCCCTGTAAAGTAATCCAATGGGGAGATTAACAGGGTGGAACAGGCCCTAAAAATAGTATAACCATTGCACACACAAGGCAGCCACACTGCTACAGGGGATATGCCTCACTCATACACACAAAACACACACACACACACACACACACACACACACACACACACACACACACACATATACACTCATAGAGTTGCAAGTGGGAAGATTTGAACCCCTATTTATCTAGTTGTATGTACTATAGTTCTACATAATTATCACATGCACCATGAAGCTTATACTCTTGGGACCTTTGTATCCCGACTCCAACTCCTGCCCTGAAAACCACAGTGAAAAACTTCTCTAATGCAAATTTCACACTCCTCAAAACCGAGGTGGAATCCTTCAAAGCCCTGGCCTGTGGAAAATACTTCCCAGACCGCAGAATCCTTTATAAACGCATTCAATGAACACCTTCAGGAATGCATGGATCATGCAATCCCAAATAAAACCAAGTCCCAATCCTCCAAAGGCAGACGTCCTGTCTGGTGGACCCCAGCCATAAACAAACTATACAATAGAAGGAGGAAGCTACTACATGATAGAGCAAAATCCCAAAAAGGGAAGGCATCTCTGATCAGTACTAGCAAAAAACTATGGGCACTCATAAAATCGTCTAAGGCCAGCTTCGAGAGAAAAATTGCACAGGACACTAAGGATAATCACAAGACTTTCTTTAGTTATGTTAGGAACCCAGGTGGGAATTCCCAGATATGCTCAGAATTAGTCCAAAATGACAAACAATACACCGAACCCACAGACATTGCCAACATCCTAGCTGACAGGTTCAGTGCAAACTTCCCCCACCAAAAGGGCAAATATCTATCCCAGCAGAGTGCTGCCCCCCTGACATCTCAGATGCTCAGGTAAGAGCTGCCCTCTCCAAAGCAAAAAACACAGCATCAATGGGACCAGACAGTGTCCCGGGCTGCGTCCTACATGAACTCCAAGAAGAGCTAAACCCAAACATAAAACTACTGTTCAATCTCAACCTTACTACAGGATATATACCCAAAAAGTGGCGTAGAGCAACAGTGGTCCCTCTCCACAAAGGTGGTGCCTCAACGGATCCTGGAAACTATCGCCCCATAAGCCTGACTAGCTTGGTCTGCAAAGCTATGGAAAGGATCATCATGGACCACATAAATAAAGATATTGGGGACCTACAGACACTGGATCCTACCCAGTTTGGCTTTGTTAAGGGCAGATCCTGCCTCTTAAACCTGGCTGATTTCTTTGAAACAGACACTAAGGCCATTGACGAGGGGAAGGTGGTCCACACAACCTACCTGGACCTCGCAAAAGCCTTCGATACAATAGCCCACTCGGGCATTATAGATAAGCTCACCAGCTTAAATATAAACCCCTATGTCACTAGATGGGTTGCAAACTGGCTCAAGGACAGAACCCACATGGTTAGAATTGCTGGAGCCATGTCAGACTCCAAACCAGTTACAAGTGGCGTCCCACAAGGCTCAGTCCTGGGACCTCTCTTGTTCGGTATATATTTCTCGGAGGTACAGGCCAACACAGAAGGACTGTGGCTGACCAAGGTTGCAGATGACTGCAAACTGGGCGCCATAATCGACACTCCAGCCAACACAAGCATCCTTCAAAAGGGCCTCATAGAAACAGACAACTGGTGCCAGAACCATGGCCTCAAGCTAAATGCCAAAAAGTGTATAGTCATCCCCTTTGGCAAAAACAAAGTGCCCACAAATTACCACATAGGTGGTAATCCATTAATACAGAAGAAGTAATTAGAGACCTGGGGACCCAAGTTGATAGCAATCTCTCATTTGACAACCACGTGGCCAAAGTGGTTAGAAAAACATTTTATATAGCCCACCTAATCATGAAGGATTCACATCTAGATCAGGGAGGTCATCGCCTCTTTACTCATCCCTCATTAGGCCCATAATTGAGTACAATGCCCCTTTGAGATGTACCTTACCAGACACCTGCAGCAACTGGAAAGACCCAAAAGTACCTCACCAAGAGGATCAAAGGGCTCAAACAGATGCCATATGCTGCCTGGTTAAAGAAACTCCAGCTCTACTCAGTGGCATACCCTGCTCTCAGAGGGATCTGGTGCCTGACGATAAAGCCATGTCCAACCTGGAATTAATGGACATGCTTGCCTCAGAAATCCAAATCCCATCAGAGACTTGAACCTCAGCACTGAAATAAATAGGACATGCTGGAGGGACAGATTCATAACCCAGAGGCTCCCTTCACTCTGGAATAAAATCCCAGTCCAGGTTAGGCAGAGTACCTCATTGACTCTCTTCAGGAGGAATCTTGATGAGTGGATGGGAGAGCGTAGGTTTACCCCGGGTATCACTTCTGTTTCACTGTTAGACAGAGGCACAGTATACTAACCTCGAAAAAGGGCATAGCAAAATCAATTTAAAATGGATGGTGAAAGCCAAACACACTCTGGCTAGGCTTATAAATGCCCTAGGGCATATAGCCTAGTATGAACCTATGGACGTATTATGTACATGTAGAGTGTCTAATGGTGCATCTAAGGTGAATGACAGCAGTGGGACCGCTAAAGTAATCCAATGGGGATTAACAGGGTGGAACAGGCCCTCAAATGGTATTACTATTGCACACACAAGGCAGCAACACTGCTACAGGGGATATGCCTCACTCACACACACATACACTCACAGAGTTGCCAGCTTTGAGATTAGAACCCCTACCTGTCAAGTTGTATGTACTATAGTGCTATGTACTTATTGCATGCCTCATGGAGCTTATGTTCCTGGAGAGTGTCTAACAGTGCATCTAAGTTGAATGACAGCAACAGGCCCTCTAAAGTAATCCGATGGGGGGGGGTTAACAGGGTGGAATAGGGCTTAGTATTGGCATTGCACACACATTGGGAAGACATGCACACTGCTGAAGGGGACATAGTTGCACACATACACTGAGTTGCCATTGTTGGGATTAGAACCCCGTCTATTGAGCTGTACACACTATAGTGCTATGTACTTATTACATGCACCACAGAGCTTATGTTTTTGCAGAGTGTCTAACGGTGCATCTAGATTTGATGCATTACCAGGCCTTGTAAAGTAGGCCAATGGGGATTCACAAGTAGACACAGGCTTTGAAATGTATTGGCATTACACATACATAGGCAGGATCTACACATGGCACTCACTCACTCATTGAGTTGCCATTGCTGGGATTAAAACCCCTACCTCTCTAGCTGGTCACACTATAATGCTACATAGTTATCACATGCACCATGGAGCTTATGCTTTTGGATAGTGTCTGCCACTGCTGTTGGATAGATGACATCATTAGCTGCTAACAGGGAGGCAACTGTTCTGGAGGACACCAGTTACAGAGCCATAAAATGAGTAACCATTGTACAGACATAGGCCTGTTGGGTGTGTGTATTCTGCTGTATATGGAATATATACACAGACACACACACACACACACACACACACACACACACACACACACACACACACACACACACACACACACACACACACACACACACACACACACACACACACACACACACACACACACACAGCAGCTGATGACAGATTAGAACCCTTATCTACCTATTACACACTACTGCTCAGCATACTATTTGCATGCACCACTGGTTACAATTGGTGTATGAGTGACTACAACACTACATCACACTATGCCTTTCTGGGAGTCTCTCTCTCTCTCTCTCTCTGTATCTCTCCCCTTCTTGACCTATTTATATGTGTCTATATTAAACCCAACAGATCCAGATATATCTTATATGTGCCACATACAGATAGATAAGGGTAATCATGTCTGATGGGGACAGGGAGAGACAGTAGAGATATACATAGCTCTCTGTATGCAGAGAGATATACGAACATCACAGTTTTATAGTCAGATGTGGGTTCAGACATGGGCTAAATACAGTCAGATGTGGGTTTAAATATGGGCTGAAGTTAGCTAAGTGTAGGAGCATGCCTAGTATGACTATCATTAGTAAATGGAGCTCCAGGCCAGAACTGCCTGTACTCCAGTCCAGGATTTATTTTTTACTATAGCCAGTTGTCTGCTGGACTTGGTGGAACAGCTCAGCACCTCTCTGATGTACTGCCTGAGAGATTTCATGGCTGTGTGCTGTCTGTAATATCTGACCATATGTAGGGTGTGTACAGCATGTATTGGACTGAACATAGTTTTGCATATGCCTGGTACATTTTACATAGCACTGTGATTTCTTGGTATGCCAGTGGCAGATCATTATACTGACAGACATTTAGGTTACTGACTCCATACACTGCATGGAACCTATGCTACCACACAAACTGTTGCATTCTGCACTTTCTACATTAGTCTGGCCAGTAGTTCATCCTTCCCCTTATATGTGGGCATTTCCCCTGCCCTGCTTGAGTTCCTGGCTTTGTTCACAGTTGCTGCTCTATGTCGTTGTATGTATGCTGTGACTGGTGTAAGAGATGTAACACTACACATAGGGTTATGGACTTCACACCTCTGACTGTACCTGTTTTGCAGCTTATCCAGCCTACTGCCCGATAAGTCTGTTCTGGTCCTCAGAAGATTTGTCTTGTACCATTATTATAAGGCTGCATGTTGCCCAAACCTCTCATACTCTTACAGCCATTAATCCGGACAGGGCCATATATATATATATAACAGTGGGACATAGGCCCAAAGATGGGGACAGGATTTTAATATTGCTCTTACAAACCTAGACAGTCGGTAGAATGGTTTTGTATTAGCATGCATTTTCCAAAGGATATGAAGTCCGCATCTCACTTGTCTGTAATTAGTTGCTCACAGAAACCTTTTGTCATTTGCCAATAGTTCGCCAGAAAAATGCAAATGATATGACAAACAGAACAGATATATGAGCCATAAATGTGAGCTTTCTGTTAAATTCTTTACATTTGTGTAGTATGGATGGTGCCCACTGACTTGCTGTAAGTTTTGACACAGCTACGTGACAGCCTTTATATCCTACTCCTACACTGACTTGTTACAACCTGATGTTCTACTAGCCACTGTCTAGGTTAATGAGGGCTGTGTACTGTCCATATCCATGGCCCTTTCTCCCTCCATTGTGTCTCTTTGTCCAGCTTTCTTGCAGTAAGAAATACTGACATATGAACAGTCTGTAGAACTCCTACCATAGCTGTAGCTCACATGCAAAACTGTAGGTGTAGCCAGTCTTGAACCATGTAGTCCATCAACCATGGTAATGCACTTACACATTAAGCCACAACAGCTACCAGACAGTGCAGTTTGCTTCCTGGCAGTATCAACCAAAGACAAACATAGCACTTTGACCCCTGCATATTGGGGAAATAGTGCATGTCACCAGGTTGATGGGACAGCCCAGGGATTGTATGGTCTGCTACTATTACCTTGCAAACATACTATGACTGCAGGTGTATGGGGACACATGTGTGTTGGGGGTTGGGGACTCTAGCATTAACAGTCAAGCATTTGTCCTGTGACCCCACTGTATGTCATTCACTCACATAGTGCATTGGGTTTTGATGGCTTGGGGCCTACTGCATATTAAGGGTCAGCTAGTATTGGACAGAGAGTTTCTGCCTCTTGTGCCACACAGCTGTCAGTTGTCTGCAGCTATCCCAGTAGCCCACTCTATTCCCTTGCATACATGCGACAGGTCCATGCATATGCTACCACATTCTACTACCCATTTAATTTCTTGTAAAGAAGAGTGACTTACCTTGTGCCATCAGTGGTTGACATAACAGTGCTTTAGGGCTGTCTCTGTCTGATGCATGCTGTACACAGCCAATACATGGTAAGTTACAGATTGTGTGGTGTGGCTTGCATCCTTTTTACTATGTATGGGAGTCAGAGTGAGGTGTCAGTACCTAGGTCCCTAGGTTGTCAGTGCATGTACTATGTGTTGCCTCTTTACCAACCTGCCTATAGGGATATGCTCAGGGGGGGTTTCCTCTTCCAAGTCCCCATGTGGCTGTGTGGACCTTGGCACTGATGGGCATCTGTGTGTCCCTTCCCTGTGATGTTCCTGCCGCAGCTGTTTCTGCAGGATCATACTGTGTAGCATGGCACATACTGTGAACATGTGTGCACATGTGGCTGGAGACTATTGCAGGGCTCCACCAGATATATCAAGGCAGCTGAACCATGACTTGAGAAGCCCAAACACACACACTATGATGTTCCTAGTTTGTGTGTGTCAGTCATTATGGCACTCTTTAGTAGGTGCGTGTGCATTTCTGATGGGTGTCATCATCCACATTTCTAGTGCATAGCCAGCATCCTCCATTAGATAGCCATATGGGATGCCACCCCTGGCAAGCACCTGGTACAGCTGAGAGGCTTGTCAGATGTGGGAGTCATGATAGCTGCCAGGACTGCCAGCACACACATTCACAATAATTGCCTGGGCATTGCACATGACCTGGCAGTTGATGGAGTGATACCCCATGTGGTTGACATAGACCCTACCCTCTTCACTGGGTGGTGCTTTGATGTGCACATGAGTGCAGTTTATGGCATCCAGTACATCAAGGTAGTGTGTTACATGGTGGAAAAGATGCATATTGCTGACCCTCTCCTCCAGGGTGTGGGGTAAATAAATATGCTCAATGGCATGTGC
Source organism: Protopterus annectens (assembly GCF_019279795.1). Classification (NCBI taxonomy): domain Eukaryota; kingdom Metazoa; phylum Chordata; order Ceratodontiformes; family Protopteridae; genus Protopterus; species Protopterus annectens. Next base: position 1,868,056,558 of record NC_056726.1, on the reverse strand, counting down.
TTACATGGCATTCAGGAACTGGTGGAGTACCCTAGATGCAGATGCTTGTGAGATCCCCATTATATCCCCAGTTGTTCTTTGAAAAGTACCCATAGCTAATATTCTAAGGGCTACACATACCTTTGTTTCCACTGGGATGTGTTTCCCTCTGTTGGCTCAGGGTCTGAGTTGAGGGCGTCACAGCTTGGTGAGTTCTTGTAGTATGTCCCTGTCCACCCTGTAGTGCTAAACAATCTTCAGCTCATGTAGCCCCTGGAAGGTCTCCCTGGGCCTGAACACTCTTCTCCTTCTCAGTCTGGGCCTATTGTCATTATCATCATCTTCACTGACCTCAGCCTCAAGCACTAACAGATGTATCAGAGCAGCAGCAGCCATTAGCATTTTGTCAGTTAAAAATCCCAAGTATGTACTCCAATGGTGCAGAGTATGTGGGAAAATCAGATTATAGGGTGTATGCATACTTTATAGAGGTATGCTGCAGTTGCAGCCTGAGTGATTGGCTTATTATGCTGCATTCCACCTGATAGGTATAGTACTGGAAGTTTAAATGGACCAGTGTCTGTTAAATAGGGCTTATCAGTCATTTCTTCCTGATTGGCTTTTCCAGGAAATTTTTGTTTTTACTTTTTTTTTTCCAAATTCTTTCCCTGCTAAGTAATGTGGAGTGCCACACAAACCCACGGCACTAGTGCAAACAATGCTCTGTAGTTTTCATCCTCCCACAACCATGGCAATGCTTAGCTTTTCTTAAACTAGCTAAAACATGCTCAGCAGCATCAGACACACCCCCTGCTTAGCTGTGCTTAGCTGAGCACAAACAGGTACCACTAAGCTCCAATCTGCTCTAACATACTGTGACACACACCCTTGTAATATCAGCTACCTGTTCTGCCTATACCAACACAGTTATAGCCCTACCACAGTTTTCTACCTGTGGACATGGTGGCCCTTTTCGCTATTCAATAACCTCTGTTCATTTACATACACCTTATTGCATATACCCTGGATACTTCACTACACCAGGGCCTGTCTCCTTAGCAACCACTGTGACCTGCCATTTTATGACTCTGCTTGCTGGGCACTATAATGCAATACTTTTGCAAGTGTATAATTTTCATTTTTTAAACTTTTTATTTATTTCTTTATTTATTTAGCATAATTGCATGTTTGTGCGTCGCTGCTCACTGCGTAAATGTGATACATACATATATATATATATATATATATATATATATATATATATATATTTTTTTTTTTTCTTTATTATATTGCATTACTTTTTGGAATTACTGGCCATATTTTAGCCATTTGCATGCATACTGTGCACTGTCCATCCTTTTTTTGGGCTTTTACAGCCCCTGTTTAAATTTTACTGTCCAGTACATGGTTTCTAACTGCGTACATTTCTTATACTGACATGGCACCTACACGGGTGCCTTTCTGCTTGATGAATCACAAATCAACCTCATTTGCATGGTTTTCACCAGCTTATGAGGTGATTTACATTCCGCAGACACCTTCATGTCTGCATGCTCATGCATGCCCCTCAGCCCTCTTTCCAGGATTGCTCAGCGGCTATGTTCCATGTTCAGGCCGCAACACTATTCCTACACAGAGAATCGCTCCATGTAGTGTTTATTGAATTCTACCCTTTATCTTCAATGCTTATAGTGAAAAGACATTTTCAAATCATTATTTATATTTCAGAAGAAACCTTCCATTCGACCAAAGAAAAATGTAGCAAAGGGGCCTATCAAGAATATCAGATGATGTTTTATTTTTGGAAGAACTTAAAGTATTGTGTAATATCATCTTCCAAAGGGAATACCCAGCAATTCTTGTTAATAATATCAAATAAGAAATTATAAAAGACAGACTCATTCAATATAAACTGATTTTGGGGGAAATGGGCCTAATGATAATAAATCCCTTGGGATAAAAATGATATAGCTATGATTTTTATGTCATAATACTGGTACTAACAGTATAAAAAGTATTATAGAGAGTACATGAAAATTGGCTTCCTATTATGAAGCTCTACAAGGTATTTTAGACTGATTTGTATATAAAAGGAATCTCAATCTTAAAGAAAAAAATAGAAAAACAAAGGCATGTTATGGAAAGTGATTAAAATAGAGCTGGTGCACATAAGTGTGGAGTAGGTACACAGTGCAGTTATATTTTAGAGAGATAATCCTGGGGATTCAATAAACTCTGTGCAGGCTTAGCTTGAAGCCTACATAAAGTTTATGTGTTTGCACGGTGAGCAGCATTGATAATTGCATATGCATGCTGCACACTATTTTTAAATGTAAACAAGCATGATTTCATGGCCAGCAACATTGTTACCAGCCAGAAAACCATGTCAAGCAATATGGACACCAGCAGACATGTAATCTTGTTTACCTAAAGGCAAACTAGGCCTGCAGGATTGCGCAGAAAGCCACAATGATTTTCAGGGTTATTAATAAAGCAATGGGGTCTGTATTATAACAGCAAAACCTCACATACGCGAATATGGAAACATCGACACATATTGAGTGAACCGTGAAAACATCGAACGTCCTGAACTGCAAAATTCAAAATGTTGAATCAGCATAGTTGGCCAACCCCACAACCTGCTACGTACTATCTACCCAAACAAAATAAATAATCCACATACATACACTTAACAAAATCTTACTTCTAACCCTAAACTAAAGCTTACATATATTACTATGTATGCACTTACCTTAACCCGCACCCTAACCCTAAGGTTTGTAACTATTGCACAACTACATTAAGGAGCTATACCCAAACAAAATAAATGATCCACATACATACACTTAACAAAACCCTACTTCTAACCCTAAACTAAAGCTTATATATATTACTATGTATGCACTTATCTTAACCCGCACCCTAACCCTAAGGTCCGTAGCTATACCAGAGAAGGGCCAACTATGATGATTCGACATTTTGAATTTCGCTCTTCAGGACATTTGGTGTTTTCGCGATTCGCTCAATATGTGTTGATGTTTCCATAGTCGCGCAACTGCGGTTTTGCAGTTGTAATGGTAACCAAAGCAATGTATATAATTCCAGCACTTTACAAGAAAGTGTATACAGTGCAAAGTATTGTGGAAACTTGTTTCAGACATACTGAATAAAAGTTGTGTAAATGATCACTGACAATACATTGCATTATAAATTAATAGTCAGGGAAATTGTGTGTATTGAAAAGGAACAAACATATGAATTGTAAGAATGAACACAGCAGAAGAGGGCAGCTGAAACATGGCAATGTACAGCAGATGAGGGTATGTCAATGAAGTCAGTTGTAGCATGAACACTAATCACATATCGACATAATACATTACAGACTGGACTGTTATTGTATATTATATGACTGTCACATAAGGTGACATATCAGTGGAGAAGATTCTTTGTGATATAAGCATCCTGACATGAATCATGGAGATAACATATATCAAGGATGGTATGTACAATATGGGGTAGGTGCAAAATGAGTTGCCTGAATATGAATGTAATGTCAGCAAAGGACTCAACCAAGTGTGACACATAGCAACAGGCTCATGGACAACATGGACAATATCAGTATAATACTACTATTAATCCCATGTCTTTAACATAACATATATGACTGCGAGTGATTATGGATAGTTATGCAACAGCACACTTATAGAACTGTCCTGATTTGTCAGCAATCTATGAGGGGAATCAAGCACACCTTCCTCATAATTTAACATCTGCCAGAGGTATTAACAGGGACACAGTTACACCTGTACTTGAAATTATGAGCAATCCTGGCTACCTGACAAGTGTACATGGCATATATAATGCACAATTCACACTGTCAAGAATATAACCCATGCCATCAATGTTGTCAATCAGCTATGTATTTACTGTGTATATATCACAGGACCACGTATCATGCATACATCTCATATTACACCTTGAGGGGGTTATGTGCCATCAACTACTAATGGTTATGCAGCAAAAATAATACTTAAGTATGGCCAATAAGATTTGTAGGAGCTCACTGTGGCAAATGTGGTACACTTTAGTAACTCATCCCAGGAAGATGTGTTGGAAGGTACATGCAAAAGGGTGTATTGTACTCATTTATTGATGTGATGAGGACAGAGAACCATTGGAACTATAATGCCCTTTGATGTGGATTGTCCCACACATACTAAGAAAATGGGTTACATATAAGGGAGTAGTGTCCACTGTGGAGACATGCTGGTGGATGTTCCAAACACCATCTACCTGAGTATAAAGTTCACATACCACATGGTCTGCCCATAGTGGTGTGCTGTCTATATTATAACTATCATGTGTGTTTGCTATAATAGCAAAACTAATCCCCCAATGATTTTTCTTATTCTATCATATCCCCATAGCTGCAGTAGAAATCCTCTGTGTGTGTTGATACTAATACCACACTTAGATTCAATGATTGTCTACAATCTGCAGTCCTCCACAAAACTGGGTTGACAAAAGATGTGTCAGTCTTGCTGTCTGAGACTTAAATAATGAACAGGAAAGGGCCTAGCACAGAGCCCTGAGTTACAGATCACTTCACACACTTCAACATATTTATTAGTCATGTATGTGATCCAGTGGTCTACCCACTTGGTGAGGTGTTTAATGTCAGTTGCAGCAGTTTCTCAGTAGTACCTGCATGCAAAGTTGTGTCAAATGCCTTGGCCAGGTCAAATTATGCAGGATAATAGTGCTGTCATCAGGAATGCCCTTGTTAGCCTTCAAGAGGACATTGAACAGATGTAACAGACACAATGTAGCCTTAATAAATCACACGTGTTTAGTACAGAGTCGGGATAATACCTGTGTCCTGTTAGAGACAACCTATGATGATTTGTTCATCTACCTCACAGATGAGGAGAGTTATGATGGGTCTATAAATGTATGCATCTGCTGATCTCCCCCCCCCCCCAGTTGGAAGGATGCATGTTGATGTACACCCTTCTATGGGAACACTGGCTATCTGGAAGCTGTTTTGAAGTATGGCTCCAATTGTGTCTTGCAAGTTCATGTTTTAAGTCATGTTATAGGCAAACTGTGATGATGCAAGTTCATGTTCTAAGTCATGTTATAGGCAAACACTGACTCTGAGTTAATAGCCATAGATAGCCATAGACAGTGCACAGATGAGCTGTTCTCCTTTTAATTAAAACTGCGTAATGTTTGCTTTGGCTGATGGCCAGTGATATGTGAGGCAAACTGTCAGCTAATGGATTGTCTATTTCCTCTGGCTGGATATGTCTAGTGGCATCCACATACAGATCTGTACTTACTTGTATGTTCCCTGTAACATTTCTCATTTATTGGAAAAGACCTCTGCATACAACCTTGGTCACTCATCACATTCCACACAAGGGTACTATGCACACAGTTGTTCAACTGTATCAGTGTCACGTACTTACATCAATTGCACAACATATGCCTATATATGTTTCACAGACAAGCTGTGTTTTTGTGGCCTGATGCCATACCAGGACACATTACAGATCAATTGTTTATGGCTCATGCTAATAGTCACACAATGGTGCTACTGACCACCTCAATAAACCTTGGGTATAGCAACACAACTGCATATGCAATGAATTCCACGTTGCCGCAATTGAATCAAAATATGTGATACATTGGTTATGTATATCAAAGTATAACAACATGTGTATGAGACAAGATTATGTGACCATGTAATCAATATGAATTCCTATTAATGTCTGTCACAGAACATTTAATGTTAGTATGTAGATGCATGCACACCTGTGCCATACTGTAAGTGTCAATGTGATGGCAGAATGTAAACTGTGTAGAAGGTTGATCTTCTCCACTACAACAACACATGTCCTAATATAACAACAATATCTATAAACTTGTATCATACCATGTCAATAGCTCTCAGGAGGCATATTACCATAACTGTTATAGAAGGAACATGTAATGCAGTGGCACCAACGGTCATAAATACAGTAGCTCACATCACAGATTGTAATACCCTCTTGTAACCATGCTGTACATCAGCACCTCAATACAGCACATGCCAATGACAGCAACATTAACATGTTGACTGTTCATAGGGTCAAAGGACATTTTCTGGTTAATGGCCAGCATTACATGAAATCCTAGCCATTATTATACTATGCAAAAACATATACTTATATCTATATTATGGGAGATAGCAAGACTATTGTCCATATGTGTATATTTGTTGGATTGTATTACATCCTTCCACTATCCATATGGGACATGCACCACACCATGACAGAATTAGCAAGCACACATGCAGGGTCTGGAGATGGCTTTCAGTGGCTCATACAAAGAGTCTGCCTCATGATGTGTGTATGCATATTTGACATGAGAACAGCACTCCACTGCAGGAAGGACGTCTTGTGGCCAGGGGAAAAAGGAAGATAGTGGATGCATTGAGCTATGTGAAAGGTTCCAAAGTGGTAGTGAAATAAAAAGCTATTTGAAAGATCATACTAGGACCATAATGTAACACCAACAACATACAAATAGCAGTAGACTGGGCCTATTTAAACATTACACCTGTGTAGATATAGAAGATGAGTGTCATGCAATGTCACAGTAACTGCAAAATGTATGTCTGACTGTAACACTGTCACATTGCATTGTATAGTGTATGACAGCATCATTGTATGCTGAGGAAGACATTTTGAGAGGAGTGTAGGACATGGATGTGGAGTCACATCCCTGTGCAAAATTGTCTCAAAAGTGATACATTTGTATGCATAGACACGTTGCCTGCTGTCAAATTAGAACACCTATATGTCTAGGTAAATTAGCTTGAAAACATAGTAGTTAATGTTACTGCCACAGCGCATGTTTATCTTGAATACTGTCAGTGTGTATGTTATACAAGTTGACATAATCATTGTATGCTACAACGAGATTTTAGGAGGAGAGTGTGACATAACTGTGGACTCATATATCATTCAAAAATTGTCACCATAGTGATTAATGAATGCACACACAGTTGATTACACTGATATTAGAATCCCTACCTATTTACAGAGCACAGTACTTAACACAAGCACCACAACACTTTATAGCTGTTGACATCAGCAGTGTCTGGTGAGAAGAAGACAGTAATAGCAGTATCCCACATGCTACTGTAAAATGTTCTCACTAATGTCAACCGAGTGAGCACATACACACAACTTGACCGCAGTGAGAAGAAAACCCATCCCTATTTACAGAGCACAGTATTTAATCCAAGTGCCACAGCACAAGTCTGACTTTTATAGTGTCCGACAACACTTTATAGCTGGTGACATCAGCAGTGTCTGAAGAGAAGTTGGTAATGACAGTATCCCATATACTGCTGTAAAATGCTCTCCCTAATGTCAACCAAGTGAACAAACACTCACACATACCAACTGACCACAGTGAGAACAGACCCCTACATAGGCACTTAAAGCAAGCACCACAGCACAACTTTGGCTTTTACTATGGTGCAGGACAATTTATAGTGGATGACATTATCACCGGATGCTTGAAATAAGATGTTGGGAAGTGTAGTCATGTACAAGTGTCAAAATGTTTGTACTCCATAGTATTGCATAGATGACTGTAGAATGCACAGTTATGCTTTTTTGACTAGACACACTCGCACACCAGTTGACTGCAGTAATATTAGAAGCCCTGCTTAACTAGAACCCCTAAGTACACCAGCTACAGGACTCAGTACTTTAAGCAAATACCACAGCACAAGTCTCTCTCTTTTCATATGTTGCAGGACAATTTATAGTAGATGACATCATCACTGGATGTTTGAGAGGAGATGCTGGGATGTGTAGTCATGTACAAGTGCCAAAACTTGTGTACTCCATGGGATTGCATTGATGACAGTAGGATGCACACTTACATTCTTCTAAATGGACATTCTCACATACTAGTTAACCACAGGAAAATTAGAACCCCTACCTTACTAAGTATACCACAGAACTCAATACTTAACACGTGCTCTCCAGCACAAGTCTGAATTTTGCTAAGCTGCAAGACAATTTATAGTGGATGACATCATCAATGGATGTTTGAGAGAAGATGTTGGGATGTATAGTCATGTAAAAATGTCAAAATATTTGTAATCTAGGAAATTTCTTTGATGAATGCAGGATACACAGTTATGCTCTTCTGACTAGATGCACTCACACACAAGTGCAAACCAGATGACTGCAGTGAGATTAGGACCCGTACCTAAGTACACCAGCTACAGCATTCAGTACTTAATGCAATTTCCATAGCACAAGTCTGATTTTTGCAATGCTGTAGGACAATTTATTGTGGATGATGACATCATCACTGGATGTTTAAAAGTAGATGATGAGATGTGTAGTTATTTACAAGTGCACAAGTCTGAATTTTACAATGCCGTAGGACAATTTATAGTGAATGACATCATCAATGGATGTTTGAGATAAGATGTTGGGATGTGTAGTCATGTATATCTGTCAAAACATTTGCACTGCATGGGATCATATTAATGACTTTAGGATACACAGCTATGCTTTTTTGACTAGACACACTCACAAGTGGACCACAGTGAGATTAGAACCCCAACATAACTAAGTGCACTAGCTACAAGCCTCAGTATTTAATGCAAGTGCCATGGCACAAGTCTAAGTTTTATTATGCTGCAGGACAATTTATAGTGGATAAAATCTTCAATGGATGTTTGAGAGAAAATGCTGGGAGGCCTGTATGAAATGGATGTCTAGCCATATGTATGACTGCCAAAATATTAAAGGTCTGCATGTTACCAGATTTATGAGTGTGCAAATTGATATTTTCCACTGTGTTTATATAGGCAGGTATAATTTAAGCGTCCGCTTTACGTACTTTATGCATACATCTGTCCATGTTACTATAAGTATTTGACATTATGAATGTGTATTGTCAGTATAAAGATGTACATAGTATGTAATAAATCATTTTTTATCTTATCTATGTAGTGTAGTTGATATATTTGGGAACAAGTAGTGAGAGACCAAGTGTCAAGTGTATAGGAGCAGGTAACACATGACTGTTTTTAAAAAAAGTGCCTTCCCTTTTGTAGACCAGTGTGTGTGACAGAGTGTGCTGTGTCTTTAAGAAGCATGTCAAAGGCTAAGTGCACACATACACACACACACACATATATATATATATATATATATATATATATATATATATATATATCAGGCACGTGCTAGTCACAGTGCCATTTTTGAGAGTGCAGCCAGAGAGTGAGCATGTATGATTGAAGTAGTTTGTATTTACATTTCTTAAGTTAGTCAGTAGACTTCTATCGTTATGTGTTTGTATATAATAAAGCTGTTTTAACAGAACCCATGAAGACTCGTGTCTATATTACATTATCGAAATCTTACTACATCGAATCAATAAAGGTCAAACTTTATTGATCGAAGAAGTAAAATATTGAATAACGTAAAAAAAATAAATCAGTAAAATAAACTAACTAGCCTAGGCAGGGGGCAAGCCACCCTGCACCCCCCACACCCCCTACTTAAATATACCAACTCCGAGACTGCACTACATTGAGGTAAACAGAAATCTCCCATTTAATGAGATTTCCGTTTACCCCCGCAATATTCTGAACTTTCGACATTGTCATGCTGACAATATCATATTCGATATTGTCAGCTTACGACAACGTGAAGTAGACCCAAAGACTCTTCTATTGTGTCCAAAGTAGGGCAGCAACATGGTGTCAGAACTAGGATCACAGAGAATGATATTTGGAGCCATGAGGTGCAGAGATGACAGTGAAGAAAACTAAGAGAAAGGAGCATGAAAAAGAGCTAGAAAAGAAGCAAAAGTAATGATAACATGCACAAACTGTTTATTTCATAAAAAAAGACAAAGCAGAGCATTACAAGGGCACAGACCACATTATTAAGCAAGCGGGAGACACAAAAGGGTTATTAACTAAGCAAAATGTTTAAAATTAAGATACTTGATGAAATGATTATCAGAAAAGCAAAATGAGTATGTTTAAAGTAAAACAAGTATATTTTGAAGCAAAACAGGCATGTTTAGAGTAAAATGAGCAGAAGAAAAGTATAATGGGCATGAAAAGAGATTAAACGAGCAAAATAAATATAATATGGGCAAAAGGGCACATAAAGGGTAAATAAAGCAAGGCAACTGCATGTTTTTGTCAAGGTTCTGTGTGTTGGCATAACTACGGCTTCGTATTGTATCAAGGGCATAACTAAAGTTATTCTGAGTATCTCAAAGTGTGTAAAAGTGCTTACAGTGTGTGCTTATTACTATGTATGTATTCTGAAGAGTTTATATGTGTGCAAAGTGCAACCATTTCATGAAGTAGAGTCAAAGTATAGCCATTTCTAAAAGTTTCTTGTGCTAGGTGTGTCTATTCACAAAGTGACGCCATTACAGAGTGTTTCTTGCACTGTAAAGAATTGTCTAGCAAGGTACTGCCATTTTGGGGAAATTTCATTGTGATGTATACAATATATTCACACAGTACAATTACTTTGAAATGTTACTGACTCTGAGCTTCTCTTGCCCAGTTCAATTGCATCATGCAGTTATTTGAAATGTTTCTTACACTAAGAGATGATTTTTTGCAATACATTCATTTCAAGAGTATTACAGTGCCCAAGAGACTTGTTTTGCAAAGTTCAGTTATTCTAAAGTAATACAAGTATGCACAATAGCATAATTTCAAAAATCCCAAAAGCATAATTTCAGAAGCGCAAAGTTACAAATATTGGCATAAATCCGTGTATGTATTCATGCTTATTAGAAAAACCCTTCACTGGTACATGTTAATATGGCAAATGACCTTCAAAAGCCCTTACCACTTGTATTTGATCAGAATATTACAGAGAATTGGAGAATATTTGAGCAAGAGTGTGATGTTTTTATACAAGCAGCTTTTTCAGATAAAGATGCACACACCAGGGCATTCATTTTGCTAAACCTAGCTGGTTCAGAGGCCATAGAAAGAGAGTGTTCATTTGTGAATGCACCAGCAGTATATGAAAGAGAAGGTGAACATCATCATATTGTTGTACAGGCTAAATCAAGGGAAGACCCTGAGTGTTTGAAGCGCAAGTTCAGAGAAATATGTAACCCCAGACAAATATTACACTAGAGCGGCATTTGTTTTACATGAGATATCAGAAACCAGGAAATATTTTTCAGCTTATATAACTGACCCGAGAAGCAAAGCTAAAACGTGCCTGTTTAGTGACTTAAAAGATGAGTTAATAAAGGACAGGCCTGTGCGTGGTATTAATAGTGCTGCTGTGAGAAAGATTTTGCTTCATGATAGTGATTTAACATTGAGTAAATCCATATAGATTTGTCAAATCCATGAAGTTACAGAAAAACATGCAAGTGACAAGAGCATAGTTTCAGTAGGCTCCAGGGCAAATGTAGATAGCATGCAACACCTGGCAAACAGAAATAGGCCTAATAAGCACATGGCAGCCACAATCCCTGCTGGCTGACCAGGGAAACCACACAGTTTTCCAGAAAGCTCTAAGAAAGGAGCATGTTCTGTACAGTACAGGGGTGAATCAGCAAAATGCTCAGTGCAGTACAAACATGAATTAGCAAAACCAAGTCCAGCTTCATTGTTAACTGTCATAATTGTGGTGCCAATCATGAGTCTAAAAGAAAGAAATGCTTAGCATTTGGTCAGCAATGTCACAAGTGTAAAAAATGGAACCATTTTCAAATGTTTTGCAAATCAAGTAAACTCCACACAGTTGTAAAGAAAGGTCGCACAAAAAAGCAAATTGATCAAGTAGAGATGCAGCAGTCAACTTTCTATGTAGGTGGTATATCAATAAATGGTGAAACAGCTGATGCAGTGAATTTACTGGCAAAAAGTGAAGTATTTTGTACAGTCTGGATCAATGGAAAATCCACAAAGCTTAAAGTAGACACTCGTTCAAAGTGTAATGTTATATCAGCAGACACATTTGCTAAAGTGAGAACTAATGGACAACTCAATGTGGCCAGTAGTGCGAAACTTGCTGCTTGTGGAGGTGAAGAAATTCAAACTGTGGGTTCACTGATGCTTTCATGTTATTTGGCCAAGAACTGTAATAACTTGTTATTCTATGTAGCCTGAAAACTAGTAGAGTCATTATTGGGTCTCCAAGACAGTTTGAGAATTAATCTGCTTTCTTTTACAAAAGAAGTTCATCACATAGGTGCATATCCTAGTTCCAATTTTTCTGAAGCCATTTTCGTAGAGTATGATGGTGTTTTTGATGAGAAGTTGGGCAAACTTCCAGTTGTGTATTCCATGAAGTTAGACACAGAGGTCACTCTTGTAGTCAGACCAGCAAGAAGAGTTACAATGGCTATGTAGGATACAGTAAAGGATCAGCCGGATAAAAATGGTGCAGCAAGGTGTAATTTGACCAGTTACAGAACCAACTGAATGGGTGTTGTCTATGGCAGCAGCTCACAAAAAAGGCTCAGGCAAAATCAGAATATGTATTGACCCAAGAGATTTGAGCAAAGCATTGAAGAGACCGTATCATCCAATGCATACTGTTGAAGGCTTGCAGCCCTAATACCAAATGCCACTGTTTTTTTTTCTGTCTTGGATGCAAACTGTTCATTTTGGCAAGTGATGCTTGATTATCCTGTTTAATAACCACTTTCAGTACCCTGTTTGGTAGATACAGATTCTTAATGATGCCATTTGGAAAAAAATTCTGCAAGTGAAGTCTTCCAGCGTGCAATGAAGCACATTTTTTTGGGTTATCCTTGTGCTGTAATAGTAGATAATTTATTGGTCGGAGACAATGGTGAAGCAGTGCATGACAGAAACCTAAAGAGAGTTCTAGACAGAGCATTTGAATCAAACTTGAAACTCAATCCTCTGAAGTGCAAATTCAGGCTTCCAGAAGTAGCTATGTAGGTCATTTATTTACCAGTACTGGCTTGAGACCAGACCCAACTAAGCAAGCAGCTATTCTTGAGATTTCAGCAACAGACAATGTTCAAGCTCTACAGTATTTTCTAGGCATGGTCAACTGTTTAGGCAAGTTTATACCAGACTTCAGTGAGTTGACAGCACATTTGAGAGAGTTGATATGCAGAAATGTTACATGGTCATGGTTAGAAAAGCACCAGAAGACATTTGAAGACCTTAAACAGGAAATTGCCATCCCTCCTACATTAAGATATTATGATGTAACTAACCAGTCACTCTTTCCTGTGATGCTTCAAAATATGGTCTTGATGCAGTTATACTTCAAGAGGGCATACCAGTAGCCTATGCATCTAAAACACTTAACCAAACTGTAATGCAATATGTTCAAATTGAGAAAGAACTTTTGCCAATTGTATTTGCATCTTCAAAGTTTAATGAAGTATAACAACACACAGGACTTCAGGGATCATAAACAATGTAGAAGAAAGGCAGCTTCAGTTCAGTTCATAAAATCAAGATACTATATTTGGTAAGCGCTTTCATGGGAATAACTCCCACTTCTTCAGACCATTCAATAAAATAAAATGCATTTAAAACCACTGTTAAAGTGTAAATGTGAGAAATAATAGATGCATTTGTATCCGTATGTAGTGTATACATGTGTTTTAAACATGTGTTTATACATTATTTTCTATATATGCACCTCTAGAGGGGGGTTTATATGAATGAAGTTTTAATAATAACATGCTAGGGTATGCTTATCCCTTTAATACTGGAAAATGGTGTTGCCATGATTTGATTGATAATAATTATGTTTCCCTATATAAATGGAGTGGTTTTAAATGTATTTTATTTTATTTTATTGAATGATTTGAAGAAGTGGGAGTTATTCCCATGAAAGCGCTTACCAAATAAAGTATCTTGATTTTATGAATTGAAGCTGCCTTTCTTCTACATTGTTTATGATCCCTGAAGTCCTGTGTGTTGTTGTATGCTGCTATTTCCTTTGGGGTCATTTAACTCGAGCTATATTCCTATTTCTTGTGTGTGGTTTAATGAATTATATTTATGGTCGAGATATTCAGATTGAGACTGACCACTAACCTCCAGTTATTATTCTTAAGAGGCCTATGCATTCAGCTCCAGTGAGATTATAAAGAATGATGCTCAGATTGGAAAAGTACAATTTCAAAATGGTCTATACAAAGGCAAGCTACTGTATCTGGTTGATACTTTATCCAGATTGCCTAGAAATACAACATAACAGCTTAACGCAGAGAATTGTGACTTTGACATAATGGCAGTGTGTAATTTCTCTACCACTAGACTTGATGAGCTGAGAGATCACACAAAGACTGATCCAGTTTTGCAAAAGCTCAATCACTACATTTATGTTGGTTGGCCATCAAAGCAATCTAGTGTATCACCTGAAGTGCAAACCTATTTTCCTCACAGACGTGAAATGTTTATGGAAGATGGCATTATTTTCAAAGGTCCTAAAATTGTTGTTCCTACTTCCATACAACAAGAATAGATCCAGATTTTGTATCGTGGTCATCCAGGTTCTGCATCCACTAAGAGAAGAATGAGAGAACTAGTATTTTGACCTTCATTACTGAAAGACATTGATAAAGTACTTTCTTTGGTTTACCTTTGAAAGGTTGAAAATCATATCATTGATTGGACCATTGTGCGAACCAAAATGACGAATTCTGTATATCGCAGAATGCAGTATATGCAGATTCACTGAGTTTTGAGCTCCAGTGTTGAACATACAATGTAATGCAGGGGGCAAGCCCCCTGCACCCCACACACCACCTACTTTAATATTCTAACTCTGAGATTGCACTACAGTGGGGAAAGGGTCCATTTTCCGATCCCTACTATAGTGCAATCCGCAACCAAAATGCCGAATCTGCAATGAGCGAATGGCACTGTGCAGTCACTCATTGCACATTCGATGCATTTTTTTTTCATCTATACGGAAACTGGAAAATGTCCTTTCGAACAATCCACTTTCACACATGTGCAGTATGCACATATAAAGGTAAACCCTTTCTTCTTGTTCAGTATGCAGTAGTACTAGATCGCATTTGCAAAGAAAACCACTTCAGCTCATACCTCTCAACTGTAGACATTTTTGCAGAATGTCCAGATCTTTGCTTCTTATTTTTGGTCTATTTTTCATAAAATTGTGATTTGTTGGCAAATTAGTGGCAAATCATTAAAGATTGGAGTTAGAAAATAATGACAGACATTTGAGTTTCAGACTTCATACCTTTCAGAAAAATGCATGGTAATGAAAAACCTGTTATTGCATCAACTTTCTAAGCTTGTAATAGCAATGTTTAAAAATTATCTCTATTTCTAGGCCTTTGACTCACTTTTATTTATGGCTTAGTCCAGATTTCTTGTTCTAAGAGGTTGAGAGGTATGCTTCAGTTAAGTCAAGTTCCTGAATTACCTTGGCCAACATTAACCACTGATATCTTCGAGTAGAAGAATCAGCACTACTTAGTGTTGGCAGACTCTTATTCAAATTTATTTGAGATTGACTTACTACCTAATATAGCATCTACTGGTGTTATTACTAAGCTGAAACATCATTTCTCAGTCCACGATAGTCCATACAAAGTTTTTTTCTGACAGTGGTACTCAATTTAAAAGTGAGTTATTTCATAAATTTGCAAGAGAATGGGACTTTGTACATGTTACTAGCAGTCCTGAATATCCGCAGTCAAATGGGCTAGCTGAACGTGCAGTGTAGAGTGCTGAGCAATTACATGAAAGGTCAAAGCATGACAATACTGATGTCTTTTTTAATTTACTTAATCTCAGAAACATACCCTGTGATGATATACTTGGCTCACCGGCTCAAAGAATTCTATCCAGGCAAATGAAAATGACGTTACCTATTAGTTCCAGTTTATTGAGACCTAAAGCTATGAACAACAAATCCATCAAGACTCAATTATTCAAAAAGCATTCTATCCAGAAGTCCAGTTATGATAAATCAAACAGATTTCTTCATCCATTGAGGGAAGGAGAGATACTGAAAATACAAATGGCGAAAGGTTTCAACTGGATTGGTCAAGTTACAGGTATATGTGGTGAGCTGAGATCCTCCCTTGCAGAATTTGAGGGTGTAGAGTACAGGAGAAATCACAGACATCTTCCTGTAACAGAATCATCATTGCAGCATTGCTTCTGTGATACAGACTCTAGATCACAGAGCAAACAAAATGTTGTTCCCATCCCAGAGTGTGTTCCAACCTCGGATTCCATTCCTGAAGATGTTCCAAAAGACTTCTAAGACTGAACATTCTGTAGAGATAGCTCCAGTTGCTAAACCAAATTCCCAATTTTATGTCACACAATATGGTGGAATATCCAGGCCCAGTGTGAAATACGCAGCAATATGGACTTTGTAGATATACATATATATATATATATATATATATATATATATATACCTAGTCTTGTATAAAAGCGTGACAAAGAACTACCTGTGATTTCTGCATGCCAAATAGATTCAGAATGTTGCATGATCTATTTCTCAAAGATGGAGCATGTAGATTAGTGTATATCACAAAATGTACTGTGTCTTTAAGAAGCATGTCAAAGGCTGAGTGTGCATGTATATCAGGCTCATACTATTCCCAGTGCCATTTTGAGAGTGCAGCCAGAGAGTGAGCATGTATGGTTGCAGTAGTTAGTTTGTATATAGGTTACTTAAGTTAAAGTCAGTAAACTTCTATTGTGATGTGTTTGGATATAATAAAGCTGTTTGAACAGAACCCACAAAGGCTCTTCTATTGTGTCCAAAGTAGGAGAGCAACACCTTTGGTTGTGTTTTTACATGCACTTTAATGGGTTGAAAACTAATTGGGTAGTAAACATAAATACAACATGCTAATGTGCACTTATAGGCACTACCTATAGTATATTCCCAAACAGCAGATTTGCACGATCAATGGCAAAGTGTTTGCACATGCACGATTCACATTTAAGGACTCCAACTTGAACTTGAGAAGTACTTATCCATAGTGGATATAGTAGGCACATATAACAGATACTATGGTGTTCATAAATAGTTCTTGTCAGAAATGTTGTGTCATAAATCGTTTAACCTTAAAAATGTATTTATACTGCTTTCCCCATTTGTGCATTGTTAAGTGATGAGCAAATGTGGGCCTCTGCTTCACTGATAAACTTCTATTCATCTGCTTACTTCTGCTCAAGCACGCTAAGCAGACAGGCATGGCAGTCAGCAATGTGGATAGAACCGAGTGTAAAAAACACACCTGCTGCTTTTCTGAATCTGTGGTAGTAGGTGTAAGGGTATTGAGATATTTATTTTGAGGGCAGATGATACAGGGTTTGAATCCAGCTGTACCTAATACTTTTACCTATGTATGCATAGTGTAGTGAATTTTACTTTCAATGTGTGTTTCCTTAGTGCAGCACGTTTAAGCAGAATTTCATGGGGGTAACAGCACCATTGAAGAAGTCAGCATTGATTGATGCATGATGTCAAACTCCATGCAAACACAGAGGGGGAAAAAAGGTAAGGGCTTCATTTGTTTTTAACTAATGTGTGCTGTGTGTGATTCTATTTTTTACCAGATTAAAGGTGTTAAATGGGGTAGATAAGAAAGTGGTGAAAAGGAGGGGGTAAGCAGGGGGAAGAAAAAGGGAAAAAATATAGGTATGTGCAGGAAGGAGGAAGGAAAGAACCATAGCTATCCACTTCTTCAACAATGTAAAATGAAAATATTATAGAATATTAGCTGAATTTGGACTACCACCTCTACAAAGTGGGGTGACAGCAATGCAATCATGTTCTATAGCCAGATGGACCAAATCAAGTGTTTTATGAAGACACGTGTGAAGTACAGAGGTATGTATGAGACTTTTTTTTTTTTTTGGGACAGGTGCTCATTTTTTTTTTACTTCAGTAAGACAGGAATGCTGGGTAAGGGATGTAGGTATTTCTGGGTCAGGTAAGTAGGGTAGGTGAGAAAGCAGATGCAGGCAAACACAAACAAGACAAGACACAGTGACAGTGAGGGACACAACAGGTTGGGAGACACCATGATTAGAGATAGGGAGGGGACATCAGATGTACTTTCCCTTCAAACATGTGAACAGTGGGAATCTAGTTCTTATCTGCAGAACTGTCATCCCTGTCCTCTTACTCCACTGGCTGTTGGACTGCTTTATGTCTTTTCTATGGACCATAATAGAGAGTACCCTCTCCATCTGGCATAGGTGTGCAACAATGGTGCTCTGCATGACCCTACACACCAAGCCTAACAACTCCTGCTAGGTGAAAAAAATGCCCACATCCGCCAGTACTCCTGGAGGGTACCACTGCACCAGCTGCTGGGGTAATGTTACCTGATGTGGAGAGCCCAGGTAGCAGGGGCAGCAGAGTCAGAACTGCCAAGTTGGGTTTAGATGTGCTGAGCATCAATGCAGAAGCTGGTGGAGCGGGGATCAGGCTGAGCCACAGGGGTTGGCCTACCTCCCTGTGCTGTAAAGCATTTTGTGAGTTGTCATAAATGGATGACATGAAAATGTTGTGAACACACATATAAAAATTAAAAAAAGAGAGATAAAGATTGGGGTAAGAGGAAAAAAAGAGATAATTTGTACCATCATATGTAACATACAATATATTAGTACAATATAAATTTAATTCTACTTTTATATTAAGTATATTTTTTCAACAAATGCAAACTATGACTGATATTGCTCCAAGTAATCCTTACAATATGCATATATTACACATATGCTTGATCAAATAATGCTGAATAAACAGCATGGCATGTATGCCAGTGTTACTGACATTATTATGCAATCTTTTAAAATAATTTTATGATATATTTGATATTTGAACCCACATCATCTGACTGCTGTAATACAATTGACCCCTACAGTTTCCTTATGCTACAGACTAAAGCACGCATACTTGGTTTTACAGTTAAGATGTGTATGCTTAATTTGATACTACTGTACAGAAGAGCAATACTTTAGATAAAATAATACTTATGTTATGCTGCATACATATCCCTTGCTTCCCTTAGTCTTTCTACACACTCAGCATGGGCTCCTTGTTCATTATTATCTCCTGGTTGGCTGTAGAATGAAACGGAGAGAACAAGAGAATAGCATTATCAATACCAGTCTTCCCTATCTGCAGCTTTACACAGCATCTAATATAAATTCTCTCTATCTGTATATTTACACAACTGCTGGATGTCAGCAGTCTTAAACTCATCCAGCCAGTGGTTGAGTGCATCCTGCTTGTGCCCTTTGAGGTCTTTATAGTGTTGGCTACACTGTTCACCAATGTGTTGAATGCCAGTCACACTTGAGACAGCCTTGGCCTGACTATTCAATGCCTCAGACTTGTACTTGGAGAATGTATGGTCCCCCTGCAGGAGCCTTTGGCTGTGGTGCTTTACAAGGAGTCAAATAAAGATTCTGGACTCCTCAGCACCCCACCTTGGAGCCCGAAACTGGACCCTTTCCTTCTACCTCCAGACATGTCCAATCAGGGCAAACAGCAACAGATAATATTGTATTATCACATTTACTACTGATGTACAAACCCAACAACCATGCCAACCAGGTTTGTATGACATTATATGGAGAGCAACATTGCCAAACAGAAAGGAAAGTAGTTTTTGAAATAGGAAAGTTAATATGACAGCTGGCGTTAGTTTATGGGTTGGTTGCTGCTGTAACTGTTAGGTGATTTAACTTTGCAGACATGTATTGGGGCATATATTTTATGACCTCACACATGTTTTGTGTTACTTTACACACTGATAAAAGAATGTTTGAAAAACTTACCAGTTGATTTGTGTTCAGCTAATTGGTGCTCTGTACCTGTAATTGTAGCCTGTAAGTATGACTTGCAAACATTGGTTGTACTTCGCTGGTGCTCTGCTCTACGTGCTGGGCGTGACTTTTGGATTTTGATTTATTTGGTTTGTTTGTGCTTCCAGCTCGTAGGGATGGCCGATAATGCTACATCTAACATTGAACTACCTTATGTACCGCTGACACAGAATTCTACCATTAATAGAACCGAACGGTTCCAAGCTTGTGTGACTGGCAGGGAAAACCTGCTACTTGAATATGAGCCGAATTTCGGCTTAGTAGATGGCGCGAACAACGAGGATGTTTGCCTGGGTCTATCAGAGGATTTACAAACTTTAGAAACTGAAACGATTAAACTTAAATAGTTACAAATCCAACGCCAATACTTTGAGGCGTGCTTGGCCAAGAAAATCATTCCACGTGGGCTACGTATTTTAAAGATGCCCACATCAGGTAACAGAATACCAGACTTACTGTTTCAGTGGCAACAGCTCAACATTGAGCTTAGTTATAAATACATGAGACTCTTAATCGACTTTCACACACCGGAAGAGGACTGTTTGAGAATGAATGTGAACAAAATGTTTGACATGATTAATAAGAAGTATACAAATGTCAATATTGATGTGAAGTTAGAAAAAGTCTTAGATAATGTAATGCTGTTTGAAAGGCGACTGTTAGAACAAAAAAAGCATAAAATAATGAGAGATGTGAGAGATTTTAAAAGCTCTAATGTGTTCACTTGGCCTAGGGAACAAAATAATGTTATTAGTAATGTTAGTAATATCTATGGTTCTAGAACTGTTACTGCAGACACTGTGAATGACATGATTAGTGATGGTAATGTTCCTGTTAATTCAAGTGGTTTGACTAAGGCATATGACACTCAGAGAACCAACACTAGTAACTTGGTCAATAAAGATAGAACTACTAGGAGGAATGTTTCATACACTGAGATAGTGTTTCATGAGGATGTTGAGAACAATTTGAATGATTCTCGGACTAATAAAGAGAAAGAAAAAGAACCATCAGAGGCAGTGATATCTGCAACTACATCTCAGAATGAGATTGGTGATATGACTAATGGTTCAAAACAGGTGGAAACAGTAGTTAGAAGGAAAACCACCCTCAATGACGTCAGTCAGTCACGTCTGAACTCTAATGAGGTTACACAAACCCCTTTCCCTATAGCACAGAAACAGTATACAGGGAGAACAGGATCTATGAGCAGAGGCAGACAGAAAAGGAAAGGGTCAGGAGGGGAACACCAAGGACCCACACTAAAGAGAATGTGGGAAAGAACGATTCGCTAGTAATGAATCTTTCAACTAAGGTTCTGAATGTATATGAAGAACAAGTCCTGAACAAAGGGCTGAGCTTTATTCCCACAAGGAGAAGTAATGTTGTTGATTCTATCATTGACACCAAAATGTTTGTAAGGAATATTCAATTGAAACTTGATTTTGGTAATTTAGATAGGAGGGACAATGTTTGTAGTTTTCGGCCTAACAGTGTGTACATACCACAATTACACCCATTATTAGATGTCTTCTCTAGGATGATTGAGAACGATATCCACACTCATTTTGAAGGAACACGAGATGTCAAATATAAGCAAAATTTAAGTTATAATCATAGACAAGCCTTAATGGGTTTAAGGAATGATGATACATTGGTTATCAGACCTGCTGATAAAGGGGGACCTATTGTACTCATGGATGCATCAGATTATGATAGGAGAATGTATCAACTCCTTAGTGATACATCTTTCTATTTGAAGATAGATATGAAGATAGTCATAGACAAGGTATTTCAGATATACGACATGCTCGATGAGCTATTAGCATCCACAAGTATTACCAAAGAAATGTATAATTATTTTAAGGTGACCAATCCACTCATTCCTATCATACAAGGCCTCCCGAAGGTCCACAAGTCCCTTGTGGAACCCCCCATGAGACCGATTGTAGCTGGGCAAGGCTGGGTAACTGAGCCCCTTTCAATATACACAGAGTTTCACCTCAGGCCCTTTGTGAATGATAATAGTACCATTCTAAGAGACAGTAAACAATTTTTACTTGATTTATATACATATACAACACAATTGAATGATAATTCGCATTATTTACTAGTCACTTTAGATGTGGTAAGTTTATTTACTGTGATCCCTAATGATATTGGGATACAGTATATACAAGATTATCTCGGGAATCATTCTGACTTTACTCCTGTAAAAATTGATTTCATTACATTACTTTTGGAAACAATTTTATTGAATAATATCTTTATGTTTGGAGAAGATGTTTTCTTGCAGAAGGATGGCGTGGCTATGGGCACCTCGTGTGCCAATAGCTACGCCAACCTAGTTATGGCCCAATGGGAAGAAACTTTTCTTTTCAAGCTCTGAATGTTCCAGGATCACGTAGGTCTATACCGTAGGTTTGTGGGTGACCTCTTTTTTATTTGGACGAGTGATGTGGATACACTGTTGAGGTTTGTTGAATGCATCAATACCTCTACTAGTTTTTTAAAATTCACAATGACCTACTCATATGAACAGATTTCGTTCTTAGATGTAAATGTTTTTAGGCTCAGCAATGGACTGCTTAATACCTCAACACATAGAAAATTGTGTCATAGGAATACCATACTTCACAGAAAAAGTATGCACCCCAAACATGTTTTTAACAACGTCTTGAAGGGCCAAATCATCAGGGCTTCAAGGTTGAACCCCACTGAAGAGGGCTACATGAAAGAACTGGATGATCTAAGGGTTAAGTTTGTACAAAGGGGTTATGATATAGAAACAATTGCACATACAACTTTGACAGTTAATAATCTCAGAGAGACCATGGCCAAACCGTACTTTTCAGAACCTGCAGCAGCTTTTAATACCGATTCCTTGTTAGTTTCAGACAATATCAGAGCCTCTTTGTTCTTTACGAGGGACTCGTCCTGTGTGAGACAAATTATGGAAAAGCATTGGAATATTTTACTTTTAGACAATGATATAAGGAAGGTGGTAGGACCTAGCCCGAACATTGTCTTTAAGAATCAGCAGAATCTTAAGAGACTACTCTGTAGACCTAGGAATAATATGAAAATAGCAAGGTTAAATAAACAAAATATTAACACCATGCCCTGTGGGAAATGTAATCAATGTATGTACATTGACGAAACCGTAGGTTTTCTTCACCCTGTTACCAACCACTTGTTTCAATTTCATACCAATACCAATTGCAACAGTACAAATGTTGTATATATGGCCAAATGTGAAGCATGTCCTGCGTTTTATATTGGTAAAACCAATAGATCATTGAAAGAACGCATTAGAGAACATGTATATCACATAAGGGTAGGTTCGGTGTTTAATGCATTGGCCAAACACAGCATGGAACTAGGTGTTACACATACCTTCAGATTTTTTGTCATTCAAAAAATTGAAATTAATATAAGAGGGGGTGATATAATTAACTATACTCTGGAGAGCGAAATGAAGTGGATTATCAGATGCAGGGCTGATCAATACCCCGGTCTGAATGACAAGGTACAGGTGAAACCTTTCCTAAGAAAAAGAAAACTCCATGTACCTAAACGCTAGTGTAATCCCAGCCTAGAATTCCACTAGGCTCCCCTGTTGTTTCCCATTCATTTTTTCTTTGACATTGACATTTTTATACACACAGTTTGGACCGAACCATTTTTTGTTTATCAGGTTGTTTAGTATAGCTCTTAAGACAGTCTACCCTTCACCCCCATTATTCTTGAATGGATAGGCAGACTTTTATTTCCTACACAGTTTGACTATGATGTGCTGATTAAGCACTTATGCATTACCTAGTTTTTAGGTTTTTATTTTGTCCTTCCCAGATGTTTATGAAGTACATGACATGAGAAAGTACATTTTAGATAGAGTTTTTACTGCAACACCTATTGAAGTGTTTATTTATGACTGAATTTGCTGATTTACGTATATTTATGCATATATTCCGATGGGATATATTTTTATACACATATATATGTCTATTTTGATATTTATTGGATAAAAAGTATGTCGTTGCCAACTGTATGCCCATCGTTTGGGCCAAACGATCTTTTGTCCACTAGGTTTTAATTAAATGTCTTATACAGTGAACTCCTAACCCATATGACTTTTGAAAGGATGGGCGGATCTCTTTGTTTTTGTTTCTGTCCTGCACAACCGTGTTTACACACAATATGACTATGATGGGCTGATTAAGCCGCTATGCACTACCTATTTTTAGGTTCTTAAATTGTCTTTTTCAGATGTTTGTGAAGTACATGACATGAGAAAGTACATTTTAGATAGGCTTTCCATCGTAGCTTATGTCGTTTACTACAACATCTTTTGAAATTGAAACACATGAGTGGACCTGTCTGTTTATGTATGTTTATGCACATGTTCTTATGGGATATATGAGAGATATATATATTGATGTGAAAGGAAGTATGTCTCTCTGGTTAAGATATCTTTTAACAATGTTTGATAATGTGTTTTATGTTACAAATGCCTTGATTTATTTTAAAAGAAGCTGCATAGCCTTTTAAAAAAATTTTTTTAACAGATTGACCAATAGTGTTGCACAGAAAGGTATTTAAACTGTAGTTTGGACCTAATTAAATGTTTTAAAGTCTGAAGAAGCCGAAAGGCGAAAGCGCTTACTAAGAAATAAAGGAATTATTTCCACATTGCTCATTAAGCGTGGTGGTTTTCGTATATGAACATCTTGTGTTTCACAGTGATTTGTTATCTGGCTGTTAATCACCAGCGTACCTTTTTTGCCTGAAAATAATACTTATGTTGTGCTGCATACATATCCCTTGCTTCCCTTAGTCTTTCTACACACTCAGCATGGGCTTCCTTGTTCAGTATTATCTCCTGGTTGGCTGTAGAATGAAATGGAGAGAACAAGAGAATAGCATTATCAATACCAGTCTTCCCTATCTGCAGCTTTACACAGCATCTAATATAAATTCTCTCTATCTGTATATTTACACAACTGCTGGATGTCAGCAGTCTTAAACTCATCCAGCCAGTGGTTGAGTGCATCCTGCTTGTGCCCTTTGAGGTCTTTATAGTGTTGCCTACACTGTTCACCAATGTGTTGAATGCCAGTCACACTTGAGACAGTTTTGGCCTGACTATTCAATGCCTCAGACTTGTACTTGGAGAAGGTATGGTCCCCCTGCAAGAGCCTTTGGCTGTGGTGCTTTACAAGGAGTCAAATAAAGATTCTGGACTCCTCAGCACCCCACCTTGGAGCCCAAAATTGGGCCCTTTCCTTCTACCTCCAGACATGTCCAATCAGGGCAAACAGCAACAGATAATATTGTATTATCACATTTACTACTGATGTACAAACCCAACAACCATGCCAACCAGGTCTGTATGACATTATATGGAGAGCAACACTGTCAAACAGAAAGGAAAGTAGTTTTGAAATAGGAAAGTTAATCTGACAGCTGGTGGTAGTTTATGGGTTGGTTGCTGCTGTAACTGTTAGGTGATTTAACTTTGCAGACATGTATTGGGGCATATATTTTATGACCTCACACATGTTTTGTGTTACTTTACACACTGATAAAAGAATGTTTGAAAAACTTACCAGTTGATTTGTGTTCAGCTAATTGGTGCTCTGTACCTGTAATTGTAGCCTGTAAGTATGACTTGCAAACATTGGTTGTACTTTAGTTGATTTGTGTCAGCAATTGTAATGATGCCCAATAGTTATCATCATAATTCCACTGTTTTATAAAGACTGAATCTTTATTTTATTAGCATAACTCTTTACAACTCATGTTAAATTAATTAGAAAGGTATAGAGATCTCATTCCACTATCAAGTCCTTTCACTGTCAAATAACAGTTTGCTGGAATGAAAGTCAAAGTAAGTGTTTGTTAAAACTTCTGTTCTGTTTAAAGTGTTTGTGAGGTCTGGAGCTATTTTTTCAAAATTTTCCTGCCTTAATCTTAATTGTTCAATGGTCCTTTGTTGTTCTGGTGCTAACAAGCTGCTTTTTGAAAGACTGATATCCTTAATTTTTACGGGTGATAACAAAATAGTAATGTTTGTTTCCTTCTGAGTAAGGGCTGTTTAATGTGGTAAGCCAAGTGACCCATCACAGCAACTGTATTACAGAACTTAATTTCTATATTTATTAAGAAACCACTTACAATATCAGGGCATTTACTGGTGGTAGTGTTTGGCTGCATGCAGTTCATCTCATAGTAATTTAATTGGATTTCTACTGAACCTTGAATACATCTTTTTTTTTTCAATAGTTTCACTGAGAACTTAAGTATACACACAGCAGGCTCATTCAAATAGACAGTCTGAGTCCATTCTATGCAACCACCATTTAAGTAGGACAAACTCTGTACCACCTCTGGCTTGTGCTTTAAGTAAGTGTTAGGGGCCTCCTGTCTTCTTCGTATATTTTAGCCTGCATAGTGACTAGTCTGAAGACAAGCGCTTCAGTGTCCTAGTTTGTAAGCAGTAGCATTATAGTGTATACAACTTCCTCCACTGACATCCTGCAAGTTAGCTTTTACTCTCTCCTTCCTAACAGATATTGACATTTTACTCTTACTACTCAAACTATTTATTTCTCTTATATTTTTTTCACATCTCCTACACATGTCACTCTCATTATTTATATCCTCCTGTCTTTCTTTAGTGGAACGGCATGCCTTCAAGGAAGCCACCCTTGGTCTCCCCACTTCCTTTCTTATTTCTCTTTGCCTGAGACAATTACTAAACCAATTTCAGCTCTCAGCTAGTATTTGTGCACAGTCAACATCATCTCAGTGCACTCAACTGTCTCTTTAGTTTATTTTTATTTTTAAATAGAAGTATCCCTGCAAGTATATAGGTATGTTGTAACAGTGACGTCTGCAGTGTGAACACCAGTCTGTGGGCTATATGTGTAAATTATAAATATTATGGCAGCCTAAAACAAAGAACTTTGTCCACTAAAATAGCTCCATTTTCTTACACCACATAGTCCCAGTGGTACTTTCTCCTTTAACTGTGCTCAATTCATTGTTTTTAGCAGCCAACTGTCTCCTTCCTTAAGTTTATTTCTCTTCTTGGATAACCACTTTTGAGTTCTCAGTCAGCATTTTTCCAGAGCTGAACTACTGCATTCTGGCTCACATTTTCTCATTGTTTTGCTGGTCTGTGGGGGTTGAAGTAGGCTTTTGGACTTTGCATTTCAAAGTCTGTAGAACCCTCCTTACATAAATAGTTGTTCAAACAGTGAAGTGCAATTTTTTACTGCTATCACTGTTTGTCAGGTCAAGGAGATATTGGACTAACTGTCCTATTAAAACTGTGTCCTAGAGAAACAAAATCAAGACATTCATCTCCTAGCACAGAGACCTTTTAACCTGCATTGTTTCTTTTACTTATCTCTCAACAGATTTGTCGCTGTCTACATTAACCACTGATTGTTTTCTATGTTTCTTGGGCTCACTCTGCTCCCCTACCCTACTCCCAAATCCCACACACCCCCTGTTAGTCTACATTTATACTTCCATAGCACCACCCACATATTCCTGTAAGCAATGCCATCAGTTCCCTTTAGTAGGAAAACAATCAATACAATTACTCCCAGTAGTAATCCCCTCTAGTTTACCACCCAGACTCTCTCTAAAATTGTCTTAATCCTTGCCTCCTATAACTAACAAATTACATATATAGAACCAACCCACTACCCTCCTAACATTTTATTATTCCAATTTACAAAGATACAACCCAAGTTAAATAAGATGCCCCTAAATCAGATTATTTTACTATTTCTCCTCACTCTACTAGCCTTCATCACCAGTTATCAAATCTACATCTTTCGAATACTTAGGACTTCAACCAATCTTCACAAAGAATATTAACATTTACCAAGTCTGTCTTTCTCCATAACAGCCTATCTCTACAACAAACCATATCTGATTTCTATTTCCTATAAATATCTTAAAGTAATCAGCCACATTTAAAATCAAATATCAAAGCAAGACAAAAATATAACTACTCACACTCTTCCCTCTGTAAAATATAATTTCAAGAAATTGGTGGAGATAGTCACCTCAACTATTATTGCAGTGTTCATAAAACCATCATTTCCAACCCCAAAATAACCAGTGTGGTAGAAAAATAATAAATAATAAGAAAGTTGAGGCATGTAGTGTAGAATGATCTGCACAAAGAGGAAGTGAGCATGTGGTCAGTGGGCATGACTAAATTTTTAACCATGTCAGCATGTTCTTTTAAGCAGTAAACAACATAACTGTGCATGTCCAGAAATACATATTATGTTCTGTGCATGTTTATTAATTTTGCTGAAACTGCTAGATAGCAGGAACATGTGAACGGATTAAAATATATCAGCTAGTCTGCTTAAGACTGCATTCCTTCTACTTTCTCATGAAAACATTTCACCATTGTAACATTACTAATGCTGAGTTGGGAGAAAGATGTTTTAACTAACCTATTTTTAGCACATTGACATATTTCATTTTAAATATTTAGTACTGTTCTAATAAATAACTACATTTACAGATTATAGTAGTAAACTTTTTATTGGATTCTGGCAGTGGGCTGAATGATGACACGTGTTATTTTCACTTGTATGTTCTTATAAAAATACCTGGATATATTTGTTTGACAAGACATTACTGACTTTGGTTCCGTCTCCCAAAAGTGTGATTTCTAAAAAAAATTGAAACTCTATCAAGACTGTTTATTTATTAGATTATTATTTTAATTTCATTAACACCAGTCACCTAATACATCTCACCAAAAAAAAAAAAAAAAAAAAAAACAGAATCCAAACTCACCTTACTAATTATGAACCTTAGAAGTATGTGCAATAAAATCCATGACATACATACTTATCTGGTCACATGCACTCCTGATATACTCATAGCTACTGAAACCTGGTTAAGGATAATGAGATGCCCCCAGATACAATATACTAAGGCATGACAGACAAAACAAGCATGCAGGTAGTGTAGCAATCATCTATAAAATAAAATCCCTAACCATTGCCTTACTTCCACAGGAAATATCCAAATTTAACAATGCTGAGCTACTAATAACACTCCTAAAAATCAACAATAGGAAAACTATATGTTTAACAGCAATGTATATACCACCAGGAAATAATGCTGATACTGCTGAAAGCATCCAGTATTGGATATCCCAATAAATTAACCATGAAGCTATAATACTTGCAGACTTTAATATACACTGGCAACTCACAAATTCCACTACCCCCACTGAATCCATAAACGTGTGTATTTTCAGACAGTTAATAACCACAACTACCATAATCGATAAAACTTCAGTGAGACATTCAACATTAGACTGGATTCTTACAAACAAACCAGACAAACTGACAAAATTAAGATTCCTCTCAGATAGCATAATTGACCACATGCTAACATATGCTATTACAATGCACCATAGCCTAGATAAGCATATTTAGTGTGATTCAATAAACTCTGTGTAGGCTTCACGTGAAGCCTACATGGAGTTTACATGTTTGCGAGCTGAGCAGCAACAGTGATTACATATTCATGCAGCACATTTAAACATAAAGAAGCATGGTTTCATGGCTGGCAACAGTGCTGCTTGAAGGTAACCATGTAAATCAAGACAAATAATGAACTTGTTTACAGTAGAGCAAACTAGGTTAGCAAGATAGTGTGAAATGCATCACTGGAACAGGTATCACACATGTGTCTGGCGTAACACCTTGATAGGGGTTCTGCACCATCAGACAGTAATGCTTATGCAACAAAAAGAATACCTAGGTATGGCCAATAAGATGTGTTACAGCTCACTGTGGCAAAGGTGGAACACTTCAGTTACACATCGAAGTACATGAAGAAGGGTGCATTGTACTCAGTCATTGGTGTGATGAACACTGTGAACTATGGAAGTATTATGGCCTTTTAATGTGGCTGTCCTGCACATATTCAGTAGTTGTGTTAAATACAAGGGAATAGTCAGCACTGAGGGCACATACTGGTGGATGTTCCACATACCATCTACCCCAGGCCATAAGTCACATACCAAATGGTCTGCTTATAGGCTGTGATGTCTACATTGTCCTTGGGTTGTGCGTTTGTTTGCATAATGTAACAAATAACCCCATGTTTTTGTTTCATCTTATGTGTTTTCATAGCTTTAGCAGCAATCTTTGGTGTGTGTTGATACTGTCTGTATTATAATAATATTATAGTTGGAGTCAATGAATGCCCACAATTAGTCCTCCAGACAGGTGTTTGGCCATAGTATGTTTATGTCATTCGTGACATCTGTGACTTAAATAATGAACAGGAAAGGGCCTAGCAGATGGCCTTCTTATAAGGACCTGATCACTGGACCTGATATATAGGTCATTTCAAATATTACAACATATTTAGATGCCATGTATGCGATCCAGTGGGTGATGTAGGTGTTTATAGCCACATCTGATAGTGCTGAATGAATACCTCAGTGTGGATTTCTGTCAAATGCCTTGACCTGGTCAATTCCACAGGAGGACCGTGTTGTCATCATGCATGCCTTCATTGACCTCTTTGATGTCATCTAACAGATGTAGCAGACATGGATGTAGCATTCCAAACCAACGAGGCACGCACGTGGGACTGGTGGTGCTCGGTCCAAACCACGATAATGGCAGCAGATAAAAATATTAGGATTGTATAAACAACCTAATTTAGGTGCACAAACCGGTTTCGGCTATCACTGCCTTTCTCAATGTAAGTCACATTGAGAAAGGCAGTGATAGCCGAAACCGGTTTGTGCACCTAAATTAGGTTGTTTATACAATCCTAATAAAATTATTTTTATCTGCTGCCTTTGAGTGCTGGTCCCTTCATTTTGGATTCATGGATGTAGCATTATCAACTCACACAGGCCTGCACAGAGCAGTTTTTTTTTTTTAGCTTTACATTTGCTCATCAGGAAAGTCCGACTGGGACAGCGCCAGGTTTCAGTGGAGGCCCAGGGAGAAATGCTTCAGATGAGATGGGATATTACTAGTGTCCATATAGAAAAGGTTCATGATGACATGTTGGTCTACCTCACAAATGAGGCGAGTCAGGATGTGTTTATACATGCATGCATGCATTAGGTGCTCCCCCCCAACTCAGACATGCGCATGTTGCTGTACACTCTTATATGGGAACATAGTCCATGTGGATGGTGCGTTGAAGTGTGTATTCAACCATGTCAGATAGGTGTCTGTTCTGACTCATGCTATAGGTGATCTGTGATGTTGTCAAAGCCCATTGATTCTGTGTGATAGGTCTAGATAAAGGTAAGACACGGCACACTGCCTATCTTGATCTGTCCTAGGGTTTTGACTCAGTCCCCTAATCAGGTATGATTGAGAAACTCTGCTAGCTGAGGATTATCCCTTACATCACCCGATGGTTAACCAATTGGCTCACATACTTTGGAAGTTGGTAAATCAACCTCTACTAGTACAGCTGTCACCACTGGCATATCCCAAGGATCTGTGCTTGGCCCTTTACTGTTTGGAATCTATTTATTGACAGTCCAGGCTAAAGTATATAGCCTCTGGCTTACCAAGCTTCCTGATTCTTGCATATTAGGTGCAATCATTGAGTCCAGCAATGATGCTAACATACTAAAGGTGGTAACATGGACAAATGATTGGTGCCAAAGGGATATGTTCTAGAAATAAACTCAAAAATGTGTCATTATTTTGGCCTTCTGCAAAGTGGAATTCCCCACTAATTACAGCATTGGCAACATTCTCCATATGCTGAAACCCACTGGAACAAGACATGGCAACACACATAGATAGCAATCTGAATTTTAACCACCTAGTGTCCACAGTGGTATGGAAAGGCAATGTCATGCACATCGTAAGTCAGGCCATTGTATCCAGATCTGAGGCTGATGTAACAGCACTGTATTCGAACCTTATCAGAACACTAATGGAGTATAATGTTCCCTTTTGCATGTTCCTCACCAGACACCTGCAGCAGCTGGAGAGACCAAAGGGGTTTCTCCCCAAGAAGATACAGGGCTTACAAGCCATGCCATGATGTATGTGGAAAACTGAAAGCCTTGTCACTCCAATCTGTACCATATATGATGAGGTGACTTGTGCCTGGCCTACAGAACAGTCTCTGACCCTGCCCTAATGGAAATACTACACATCCACAAATCAGCTATAGCTGATTTCATCATCAGAGTCTGGTAAGAGGAAGCTGGTAATAGCAGTCTCCCACATGCTGGTGTAAAATGTTCTCTGTAATGTCAAGCAAGTGCAGAAATACCCCAGTTGACTGCAGTGAGAGCAGAACCTCTACTGTCTAAGTAAAACAGCTAGATAACTCTGTATTTAAGTCAAGTACCACACCTCAAGTCTGACTCGAAGAGTGTAGACAGCAGTTTATAGGTGATGACACCATCAGTGTCTGCTGAGTAGAAAATGTTAATAGCAGTGTCTCACATACTGGAGTAAAATGTTCTCTGTAATGTCAAGCAAGTGCACAAACACACACACACACTCCCCTATTGACTACAATGAGAACAGAACCCCTACCTATCTAAGTATGCCAACTAGAGATCTCAGTACTTTACACAAGTGCCATGGCACAAGTCTGACTCTTACAAAGCTGCAGGACAACTTATGGTGGATGACATCAGCACTGGATGTTGGAGAGAAATATTGGGAGACCTGCATGAAATGGAGTTGTACGTATGTGCAAGTGTCAAAATATTGTCAATTCTTGGGACTGGAGTGGCAACTGTTATATACACAGGCACCTCTGACTAGACACACACACACACACACACACACACACACACACACACACACACACACACACACACACACACACACACACACACACACCTCCCAGTTGAATGCAGGGAGAACAGGACCCCTACATATCTAAGTACACATACTAGAGAACTCAGTACTTTACATAAGCACCATTGCACAAGTCTGACTTTTAGAAGGCTGCAGGACAACTTATGGTGGATGATATCAGCATTGGATGTTGGAGAGAAGATGTTGGGAGACCTGCAGGAAATGGATGTGTAGGCATATGCAAGTGTCAAAATATTGTCATTCCTTAGGTTTGGAGTAGTAAGTGCTACATACACACTTATTCTCCTCTGACTAGATAGACACACACAGACACACCTCCCAGTTGACTGCAGTGAGAACAGAACACTTACCTAAGTACAAAGACTAGAGAACTCAGTACTTTACACAAATGCCACAGCACAAGTCTGAGTCTTACAAGGCTGCAGGACTACATATGGTGAATGACATCAGCACTGGATGTTGCATTGAAGATGTTGGGAGGCCTGCATGAAATGGATGTGTAGGCATGCTCAATTGTCAGGATAGTTCAAGTTCTGCATATTACCAGATTGATGAGTGGGCAATGTGTAGTATTTGGTGGTTGTGTTCCAATGTATAGGTACAAACTATATGCAAACAGGTGTCCACATTACTATAAGTATTGGAAAATCTGAATGTATATTGTCATTCTAAACATGTGCATGGTATGCAACACATTTGTTATTAATTTATGTAGTGTAGTTGATATATTTGTGAAAACATACAGGGAGACCATGGTTGTAGTGCATGAGGGGAAGTAACAGGAGGCTGCATTGTAAATATGTGACATTTTATAAGCTAGGGCCTTCATTTTTTTCTGTTTTCAGATGTAGTTTCATGTCATGCACACTAAATTGACAGTTAACAAAAGTAATACATGCTATTGTCCACTTTGCATAGCATACCACCGATCAAAGGATTTGCGCAATGGTTGGCAAAGTGTTTGTGCAAGCAAGATACACATTTCTACTGCTTTCCCTGTTGGCATGTAATTTAGCAGTGCGCATATGTGAGCCTCATTGTTAAAATCATGAGAGTTAGTGCTGAGTGCATGAAATGCACCTGCTGCTTAGCTGACTAAGTGGAAGCAGGTGGAACTGCATTAACACATTTCATTTTGAGCACAGATGATATAGGATTTGAATCCAGATGTCTATAATACTTGTAATTAAGTATTGATTATGCAATTAAATCATACTTTACACTATGTTCAATGTGTGTTGGCATATGCAGAATGTTTAAGCAGCATTGCACAGAGGTAACTGCACCATCGAAAAGCTGTTCACCATCACTTGTCACTGGTATATAATACCAAACTCAGTTCAAGCAAAGAGGCCAAAACGTGAAGGGCTCTATTGCTTTTTTTTTTTGGTACTTATGTTGCGTGTGATTTTATTTTTGACCAGATTATAGGTGATAAATGGGGTGGATAGGAAAGTGGAGAAACACATGGCAAGCAGGGGGACAAACAAAGGGAAAGCAATATAGGAATGTGCAGGAGGGAGGTAGGAAAGAACCACAGCTATCTATTTCTTCAACAGTGTAAAATGAAAATATGTATAGAATATTAGCTGAATTCAGACTCTTACTTCCACAAAGCGGGGTGACAATAGCACAATCATGTTGCAGAGCCAACTGGACCAAATTAAGTGTGTCAAGAAGACATATGTGTGAAATGAGGAACTATGCATGGGACAATATTTTTTGTGGGATAGGTGCCTATTTTTGTTTTTTACTTCAGTGGGAGAGGAATGCTTGCTAAGGGACATTGGTATTTTAGGGTCAGGTAAGTTGGATATGTGAAAAAACAAATGCAAACAAGCAAGACAAACAAGACAAATGCAGGGATGGTGAGGGACACAAATGTTTTGGGGATACCATGATTGTGGTGAGGAAGGGGACACCATAAGTTCATGCCCATCAAACATGGGGACTGTGAGAATCTAGTCCTCACCTGCAGGACTGTCATCACTGTCCTCTTACTGTGTTGGCTGCTGGAGCACTTTACTTCTCCTCCTACAGACCATGAGGGAGAACAGCTTCTCTCCTCAGCATAGGCGTACACCAATGGTTCTGTGCATGACCATACAAACTAACCCTGGCATCTTTTGGTGGGTGATGAAATCCCCAGCTCTACCAGTACTCCTAGAGGGTACCACAGCACCTGCTGCTGGGGTAATGTTACCTGTGGTTCAGATAGTGCAGTGGTAGCAGAGGCAGTACTGCCAGGGTGGGTCCCGGATGTGCTGAGTATTGGTGCTAGAGCCAGTGGAGTGGGGGCAGGCTGACCCACTGGGTTTGGTCTACCTCACTGTGCTGTGAAGCATTTAGTGATTTGTTACAGATGGATGACATGGAGACATTTTGATGACACATAATATAAAATTAAAAAAAGTGAACAGGGTTGGGGTGAGAGAAAAAAAAGAAATAACATTAAAAACATGTGACACACAATGCATTATCAAAATTATACAACTATTTTATCTTAAGTATTATTATACAGATTACAGTTAACATCAGGGTATTTATGCAACGTGTATATATATTAATGTATGCAATATTGTTAAAGAATTGCAGTATTGTATAATTTTTACTCATGGTATTTGAACCCACAACCTCTGACTACAGTCTTACATTTGACTCCTAAAGTTGGTTTGTGCTATAGCCTTATGCATGCATACTTGCTTTTACAGTTAGGATATGCATGCTAACTTTGCTACTACTATATAGAAAACAAACACATTTATCTTTAACTTTTAAAGCTACAATAGTACTTCTCTTGTGCTGCATACATACCACTTGCTTCTCTCAGTCTCTCCAGATGATCAGCATAAGCCTGCCTACTGAACTGAGTTTCAGGATTAGCTATGAAAAGAAAAGAACAAAAGAGCATTATGCATACAAATATTGCCTTTATTTACCGTTCTATGTATTATAAATTCTCTTTAGTAGCATACTTAGTGAGCAAACCTGAGAAATGATGTCAACCATGTTTGTGTGATGTTAAGTGATGAACAACAATGCCAAAGAGGGAAGAAAGCAATTTTTGAACTTGGAAGGTTAATTGAGAGGTGTCTGCTGTTGTAACTGTTAGGTGATTTAACTTTGCTGACATGCACTGGGGGCATGAATGCCCTGACCTGATACATGTTTGTTTGTCTTAATATTGTACTAAAACTGCTTTTTACAGTGTGGGGTCCAAACCTATGCTTAAAGGACAGAATCAAAACATTTTCTTTTACAGTAGTGATTTATTGCCTTTGCCACAGAAGAAGTTCTTCTCAGACATGGTCATAAATCATTTATACATACAGATGGCAGATCAAGATGTTAACCATGTATGTGTTTACCTGACAAGGTCCTTGTAAATAGATTAATTTATATACGTATCTTATTTACCTGTGGAGGCCAACCAAGTGCAGATTACAGAATTATACTTAGAGAAATATAGTGGACAATATATACATCTGAACCTTCAAAACACAGTAAGGGTATCTTATCCCTCATACATATAATTCATATCAGCTCCACAATTTATAAATATGTATGAAGTGTTATAAGTGATATTTAATATAATGTGAAATGGAACAACAGTGACCATATCTGGAATTTCTTGTATTAGAACCCAGGACAATGTGTATGGCAGCCTTACACTTATACCTTTTGCCACAGGAATATTTTCATAACACATGCATATTTTCCTATTCATTACTATAAACTGGACTGTCAGAACAGTAAAAATATGCTGCATTTCCAGTGTTAAACCCCTTGGCAATATGTATTACAACCCTACACTTACATTCGCTGCCACAGAAACAGATATATAATAGTTCCATAATTCCCTATTCATTCTTAAGTTCTAATGTTAACTGGTGTGCAAAGCCACTTAGCTTGTTTGCACAGTGCCTAAAAGACTTAATAGAATGTATCCATTTAAAATTCTTGACTGTCTGTGTCCTGACTGTAGGTGTTCGATGGCTGAAGGTGTTTGGGGAGCTTGCTAACAGCCATGCAATGCCACTCAGTGGTGTTGCATGATGGAAAGCAAAAACTGCAACAATGTATCATTTTTTTTTACCTTTACACTTTCTACACCCTACCTGCAGGTGTTCTGTCTGCATCCTGTGTGGGCCACTAGTCCAAGTATGTACACTGTTAAGTGTCGCAGAAACAAGATAAACACAGCTAAACCTGACATTCATTGTGATCATCCATTTCCCCTTGTTTGCATTAAGCCACATGCAATGCAACCACTGGCATTAAAAAACAAAAAAGGGAAACATAGGTGAAATGAAAAAAATGAAGTCTATTAAATAAACAACACTACAAAATTTATGTTGGTACAGATGAAATATTTTTACACAGATCTGGATTTGAACTCTCACTACAATGAAACATCAAAACACAGTAAGAGTGTTTTATCCCTCTTTGCTACACAAACAGCTTTGCAAAAGAAAACTAAAATTATTGTTCATACAACCAACAGCAGCATCATCCACAGTACTAACAAAACATATGACAGTTGTCTGTTCATGTATTAATTTCAGAAGCAGTGCACTGAGTGATTACACAATCATTTCTGACTATTGCTTACATTGATGCAGGTCTGTCTTATCTCTGTGTGTTTGTTATGCATTCTTGTCTTATCTGACCAGTAATCTAAGACATGCAGTCTATAAGGCATTCTGTATCATTGTCCTTAAAATGTGTAAGAATATTAAATGGCAATAATATATAGTTGCAAGAAATGAAGAGGAGGTTGGAAGTTATTTAACAGAACCTGTGAAATGTGTGCTGCTTAAATACATTTAAAACCTTTATATGATTACTTTATATGACTACATTTTGTAAGTCTAACCTGGCTGAAACACGCACTAGAGGTAGGGGAGTCTGAATTGCTACTATGTTTTCCTTCTCCCTACCAATAATCATTCACAGTTGCAATCCATTAGCAACAAACAGTGAGGGAGTGCCTCCACTATGTTTACATCGACTACACAGATCCAAGTATTTCGGATTCAGCAATTCTAATGAGTTCATACCTCACTCACATCTTCACTGTGCTCACAGCCCAGAATCTACACTATAAAAAGGAACTGTGTAGCTAGGGAATCTGAAGGTGAAAAGACTTGATTATGTGGCTAACACAGAAGATAATTTGAGATTTATCTGCACAGAAGACTACTGATCTTTATAACTTATGCTTGTATGTTTCAGCTATATACTACATATGCTGAAATGTCAGTAAGAAAAATCTGTTACTATATATCTATCTATATATATATATATATATATATATATATATATATATATATATATATATATATATATATATATATGTGCATTACCAAATGCTACTTTTATCTGTATGCATTTCTTATAAGTGTACTGATGGCATAGACATGTTTTTCAGGGCATTTTACTTTCTCAGATGCACAGCCTTATTAAATGTTATCACAAGTATTAATGTAACAATTGTTTTTCTCTATGCACTCCTCTATTGTTATTTCCGTGAAAAGTAAATGTCCTATATTATCAATGATACAGAGGTGTTGCCTTCTAGGATGGCCCATACACATCTCTACGGGGTTGCTGGCTACAGGTCAACATGATTGGCAGTTGCATAAAATGGAATGTTCTGTGGTAAAGGTGCACATATGTTTCATGGAATGCTTACTTGATAGGACTTTTAGCATTTCTCTGATGGCTTATTAGCAAACTATGTCAGTTACTTGTTGTTTTCAGGGTGGGGGAGCCAAGTTCCATTTCTGTTTTGGCACAAACAAAATTTACTGTTGTTACTCTCCTTGCTTTGGATCCACCCTTGCTTTGTGTGTGATTAAAATATCCACCACTGACACCAAATGAAGAGTTACTGTACACTGTCAAGGATCCAGACAATTCACTGGAAATTTCACGACAGCATGCCATTGATGTTGGTGCTGCTGTTTCAGGGAGAACAAGTATGTCCCAGGAGGATCTTCCAGGTAGGCTTACCTATCTCAGTTGTTAAATGCTTCTTGTATACTAAAATATTGACAGCAGTACTTAAGTTATATTTAACATTACATTTGTTTTTGGGGGAATAGTTGTAAATTGATGCAGTAAACAGCACATTCTGGTTGATTAAATATGGACTTGGGGTGGATGTTTCATCCAAGTTCTTGTTAAAAGTATTGTTAATTTACATATAAAATACAAAAAGTTTTAACCCTTTGTATAGTAATACAATCTTCATTCTGATAATGGCATCCTTACCTTTTGCTTAACGTCTTCCAGGGCCATCCAGCATAGGGAGCCTACAATCATCTGAACATTGTAAGCTGAAAAATGTTATGTCAGTACTGATGAGCAGTTTAAAGAAATATTTAGTTTGTGATGTGAGTGTCAAGACTGTTGAGAGTATTGCTGTACTGTCTGTAATAGTGGCACCACTGTTATTTTGTTAACATATATAGGACTATAATGGTGTAGCTATAAATTGTTTTCTTGTGTTTGTTGCTTATTATCACAAGTGACCCTAACAGTGGATGTGAAGGACTCCTCCCACCTGATGCCAGAGTATCAGCAGACTCTAATGATGACTGTGGCCAAACAGAGGCACAGTCAGAGGGTACAGAGGTTGAATCTGAGACTGAGGTTGACATTCAGCCATCACCTGTAACTTCATCAGACACAGCCAAGTAGGTCTACTCCATCTCATTCAAGTGAACAATCACATATTAGGCAGGTGGAGAGTTTGACACTCAATCATGGAAGTGTGGTTACTGCAGCTTCAGTGCCTGTTGACTCTGGCCATAGCCTAAGAGTGAGTGAGGTGTCATGTAGAAGGGTTGTTTACAGGTTCATAGGTTGGTACTAGGCTAGCAGCCCTAGGGCCTATACAAGCCTAGCCAATCAATTCCCCGGATATTTCTTCCCACAATATTTACTTCCCTGGACCCCTGTCTAGCAGGGTGACTGATGTGATCCCTGGGGTGAATTTCCTATCTCCCATCCAATCATCAAGGTTCCTTTTGAAGAGGGCCAAGGAGGTGCTCTGCTTGACATGTATGGGCAGTCTATTCCAGAGTATGTGAAGTCTCTGGGTCAGGAACCTATCCCTCCAGCATGTTTGTTCATTGTGATGACAAGATTTAGATCCCTGGAGCATTTGGCTCTGAGGGATTGGGATTTCTTCAAGTGGAGCATGTCCAACAGCTCAGGGTTTGACATGGCCTTGTATGTTAAGCAGAGATCACCTCTGAGTAGACGATATGCCATAGAGTATAGCTGAAGTTTTTTTAGATGATCGGCATAGGGCATCTGCTTTAGGTCTGTGATTTTTGTCAGTGAGGTATTTCTGCGGCCTTTCCAGCTGTTGCAGATGTCTTGTGTGGTACACACCAAATGGGACATTGTACTCTATAATGGGTCTAAAGAAGGATGAGTACAGTGGGACAATGACCTCCTTTTTTCTGGATGAAAAGTGCTTAGTGATGAGGTAGGGATGCTTGAGGAGGCCTGCTGTCGATCCTCCACCTGATCAAGGTGTGTCTTTCTGTGCCACTCAATGTATGTTTAAGGCCATCATGGAGGTGTAGGCACATTCTAATAGGTCCTCAATGAAATGCTTAGGGTTATAGATGAGGCACAGGCTGACATGCATGACTGCCTCCACCATGTTGCCGATTCAAGGGATCAGATGATTGACATGTAGGAATGGGCGGTTTCAGTGATGGAACATCTGTTGGGAGGGGGACAGTATCCATGAGGGTGTAGGACAGCCACATCATCTGATGTTAGCTGACATGGCTGTGTCTGATCATGCTCCCATAGTGGCACTACTTCCACTACTCCATCAGTGGTTGAGGTGTCCACACCGAGTTGTGGCAGGCCAGTGGGTCATGGTCCTGGGCGTCCTCTTGAGGGAAACTCATCCAGCAGACATCAGTCATGTTCACTTTGCAGCAGTGCATCTGGCTGTGAACGTGCATGTGGCAGTACAACTCCTGGCTAAACCAGTTCTTATGGTTGGGTACAGCAACAATGACCTGCCACCTCTAGCATGCATGGCTCGCACCTGTCCACATGCCAAGCTGTAGAGCTAGCACAGTGCTTGGCTATGTTCTTGCAGACACTCACACACACTAATTTCACCAGGAAGCCCACACACACACACACACACACACACACACACACACACACACACACACACACACACACACACACACACACACACACACACACACACCAGTTACATGCTTCAGCTGTGAAGCTTAAAGCTCATTCTGTCTAATTAGCCATTTGTTACTTTATCCAAATGTCTGCCTGCTTCTCTTTCTTACTCACACACACACGCACTCACTTACCTTTTGTATCAGCCTAGGCTGCCTAACCCTTCGCAACACACACACACACACACACACACACACACACACACACACACACACACACACACACACACACACACCAGTTACATGCTTCAGCTGTGAAGCTTAAAGCTCATTCTAATTAGCCATTTGTTACTTTATCCAAATGTCTGCCTGTTTCTCTTTCTTACTCACACACACACGCACTCACTTACCTTTTGTATCAGCCTAGGCTGCCTAACCCTTCGCAACACACACACACACACACACACACACACACACACACACACACACACACACACACACACACACACACACACACACACACACAAAACACCCTGTGCAAATGATGATTGTGCCTTATCCTTGTTTTCTTTCTTTTGGATTCAGGAATACATAAGCTTTGTGTCTGACTCTCAGGGTGCATAGCTGACTTAGTGCTTAGTATATCTGTGTTTGTGATATTGTTTTGCTTATTGTACTTTTGACATATTTTGATGTTAGAAAGTTAGACAGTTGATAGAATCTAAACTGGTTTTGGCATCAGTATTTTTAAGAATCTTCTGAGGGCTGTGAAGCCTGAAACTGAAATGTGTTTCATTACTTTCTAACTTCTCTCTTTAATGTCTTTCCAGTACAAACGTATGAGGGCAAACTGAGGGCATTTGGTGGCCATCAGTAATTCTGAGAGGTATGTATTTGTGAATATTTGATGCCTGAGGCCTATTTCTTGTAGAGAACACATGAAGTCACATACGTCTCTGCTGTCACATGCTTGAAGAAATGTTGCCACTGAAGAAAATGTATTTCTTTCTTTTGTGAAGAAATGTCACTGAAGAAAATGTCTAAAAGTAGACCAGACAAACTCCGTATTACTGTATCTGTTATACTTTATTTGTCTCAGAACACATTCTTGCCAAACAGTTAATTCTGTCAGAGCTATTTCAATTATATTATAACACAGCTAGACAGATGAATAGACTAAGGCACACTTAGTCTAAAACATCACCCCTGAATGAAACATACTGTCCAGTTTATATACTCTTTTCAACCAATGTTATTTTTAATGTCCTTGTGACTTGTTCTTCTGGTTTCTGTCTGTGTCATGAAAAAGTCCATGGTTATTTCATGCCCTTTTTTGATCCATGCTGCATCTGAAGACTTCACAAAAGTCTCTCCTCGTCATCTTTGTGTCACTTGACCTGTCTGCATTTTATTTATTTATTTATTTCTGCATCTGAAAGCCAAGAAAGTCAACTTACTTTTTTCTATAACAGGATGCATTTACAGTATTGCCCACAGCTATATG
The DNA here is from genome assembly GCF_019279795.1 of Protopterus annectens. Classification (NCBI taxonomy): domain Eukaryota; kingdom Metazoa; phylum Chordata; order Ceratodontiformes; family Protopteridae; genus Protopterus; species Protopterus annectens. Next base: position 1,868,014,111 of record NC_056726.1, on the reverse strand, counting down.
TTGTTAATATTTAAGCTGAACATAACTGTTATTGCAAAGCAAGCATATTGTTTTGAAAACTGCTGTTTGGCCTTGCACATTTCCTTTCACTGTACACACAGTATATTGAGGAAAAGCATTTTAATTTACACAATATCAATCAATGCTAAAGACATTGCTGTACAAATCACCCACCTATTACTTGCTTATATTATCAAATAACAACATGCAACAATATGCCATTCATTCAAATTATTGCACAATACACTCCAGGTTCAACACTTATCTTGTAAATCCTGCAATTGCAACAGTTTTAGCTCAGGGCTGACTCTGTCTGATGCTAGCAGTACACAGTCATTACATGGGTAAATTAAGATTGTGAGCATTTCCTGGCATCAATATTTCTATATGTATGTGCATAGGATGAATATTTTAGCCCCTTAGGTGGTGAGTGAGTGCACTATGTGTTGCCTCTTAGCCAATGTAAGGGCATATTGAGCATACCTATTTCTGTCTACATCCACAGCAACTGCTGGTTCCCCCTCTGACTCTTCACCTGCATATGCCTGTAGTGAAATTGCCATTGGTGGAGGGATGTGTGCCTCTTCCCCTTGTTGATCCTGCTGAAACTGCTTTCTTAGGATGATGTTGTGAGACATGGCAAAGACAAAAGAAAATTTTCAAGTTGGCATAGGTGAATGTGTGTCTTTAAAAAACAAACTCTTAAAAATAGAAACACTGCTGATTTTTAAGTATAGTTCTTTGGTGCCTTGGGGACTCAACAAAGAATGTAATTGGAAGTATGTGATTTGAATTGTATGCTTAATTCATGAATTGTTTTGTGCAATATGCTGTATATAAGCAAACAGTATTTTGTAGTGTTTTTACTCTTGGAAGGCTGTATAAGCCAAGGCACTAAGTGTTTTATTAAATTTGCTTACTTCTTGGATCAGTGGTCTTGGTAGTATTTTATTAAGATTTTTAGTATATGTACATGGATTGTAATGCAGGGCTCCCCTAGATGTATCTAAGCACCAGAACTGTGACTTCAGAACCAGCTCTATATTTCTGGTTTCAACATGTGCCTTATTGTGTTGTTCTTCAGTGTGTGTGCATGTGTGTGTGTGTGTGTGTGTGTGTGTGTGTGTGTGTGTGTGTGCGTGTGTGTGTGTGTGTGTGTGTGTGTGTGTGTGTGTGTGTGTGTGTGTGTGTATGTGTGTGTCTGTGTGCATTTTTGATGTGCGTCATCAGCCAAGGTTCCGGTGCATAACCCCCTGTAAATGACCATGTGAGATATCTCCCCTACTGAACATCTGATATAGTTGGGAGGTGTGCCAGATATGCGAGGCAAGGTAATTGCCTGGGTTGCCAGCATACACATTCAAGATGATTCTCTTTCGCATTACACATGATTTGGCAGTTAATGGAGTAGTAGCCCTTTCTATTTATGTAGACCTTTCCCTGTTCCCTGGGTGGTGCCCTCATTTCTATGTTTGTACATTCTGTGGCACCCAGTATTTCTGGGCTGTATGCTACAGGGTAGAACTGCTGCATATTTGTGGTCCTGTCCTCAGGAGCACAGGGAAAATATATGTGGTCACTGGCATGTTGGAGCCTAGCATTTAGGAATTCATCTAAGATCCTGGATGTTGATACCTGTGTGTTCCATATTGGTCGCTGAAAGGTTCCTGTAGCTAAAACTCTAAGTGCTACACATACCTTTGTCTCCAATGGTATTGCCTTCACCTTGGTTTACCCTGGGCCTGTGTTGAGGATGACAGAGGTTGCAGAGTTCCTATAGTTTTTCTATCTACCTTGTAGTGCTCTACAATTTCCACTTCATGCAAATTGTGATAAGTGAATTGGGGTCTGAAAACTCTTCTTCTTGGCCATAGTCTATTAGCAGCAGTAGCATAGACTTCAGCCTGTTGCACATACACATGAATTAAAACAGCAGCAACACTTAACAATCTTTCTGTGTAGACTCCTTTCTGAGGCTGTTTTCCAATAGATTTTGGAATTTGCAGGGAAAACGACCACTGAGTCTACACGGTTATTTTCTGGCTTCTTGAATAGCTATCTTGGACTGGTTGATTAGTATACAATTCAGCTGCTTATGCTGCAATCAGCATGCCATGGTGTTTACCCTTTTTGTGAGGCTCTACATGGTGGCACTTACTGAATACAAAACATTGTGCTACTGTGTGAGTGTTGCAAAATGACAAGCACACAGTCTTAGTGCACTGTATAGGGTTTATTGAGTCTGCCCTCTTATCTATAATCAAATATGAAATACAACCACTTTCAGCAAAGATATTTTCAATGCAACATTAAAAAATATAACTGTAATATATGTAGAACAATGCTGCTAGATACTGCTGTAGAACACTTTAATAACATCTTCTTATCTAGCAGGAGTACATAATAAAAGAGTAAAGTCCAACCTTGCACTGTAGCTGACAAAGGTAAACAGAAAAAAATCATGATAAAAAGGGATAAAACCTGGAAAAACTGGTATAAAAATAGAATTCAAAATGTCTTCCAGCAATTTAGACATCTTAGAAATCTTGCAAAACTCCATGTCATGCAGAATAAGCAAACATACTATCCCAACCTACAAGACAAACATAAACATGGTCATTGCTAAATAAACTACTCCACCCTGGCAAGACCACTAGCCCCTCTCCAAAAACAGACAATACAACAGACTTTATCTCCACACAGTTTAATTCCTACTTTATACAGTCAATATCATCTCTCTTAGACACTAACACAGCTGACCCTCACTCTTTTCCTGTCCAATCAAAACCACCCACAGCTCTTCAGTTTTAGTCCAGTAACTACTTTGCTTGTAAAGAAGTTGCTCCTTTAACTAAAAACGACCTCTGTAGCTGTAGACCAACTGCCATCAGACAACCTAAAAATGCCTACAGAAGTCATAGCCTTCCCTGTGTCCATACTAATTAATAGGTTTATAGCAGAAAAATATGTCCCATCACTATGGAAAAAATCCTATATCATACCACTACACAAAGGCAGCACATCTGCAGAGTTTAATAGTTACAGGCCTATAGCAATTATGTCCCCTCTCCAACATATTAGAGAAATGCATCCAAATGTAGCTGATGCAATACCTAACCCGAAAAAACCTGCTCTCAGAAACACAACACGTCTTTAGGACCCAGAACAGCACCACTACTGTTCCACTACATTTTACCAATATAATAACCCAACATAGAAATGATGTTCTGCTTATGTTCACAGTATTCTTAGACTCATCAAAGGCATCTGATACTGTCTCACACCATTAAATGCTCATTTGACTCTCCTCAATAGGACTTTCACAATACTCCTTGTTGTGGTTATTAGTTACCTATCTGGAAGGCAACAAGCTGTTAAATGGCAACAAACCTATTCATCTTTTCAACCAGTTACTACAAGTGTCCCTCAGGACTCTATTCTGGGTCATCTACTACTTAATATATTTATTAATGACCTTGATGCCTCTACTCACCATGCTAGCTTTGTTCAGTATGCATATGACTCACCATTAATATGTGCAACTTCACCAATAAATAAACTCCAAGACATTACCCAAAATATTTTTCCTCTGTATAAAACTGGCTCAAAGAATAAAACCTCCTACTCAACCCCAAGAAAGCTAAGCTAATGCTTTTCACCTCAAAATGTTGCCAAAGTCAAAAGCAATCTTTTGCCATAAAGTCATTGAAACTGTAGCTCACAGTACATTTCTAGGCGTAATAGATGACAATCTCAAATATGACCACCATATACTGCACACCATTAAATCTACACACCAGAAACTAGGCTTCCTTTACAAGACCAGTAGATTCCTTACAGATACTGCAAAAAAACTCTAGCCACCACCTTCTTACTGCCAACTCTCTTATATGCCACTCCTATCCTAACAAACTTAAACAATACTCAGACCAAGAAACTTGCCCCCTGCTACAACAAAATAGGTAAAATTTCCACCAGTCTCCCTGACAAGATGCACCATTGTCTTAGCTTAAAGCAATTAAACTGGCTTAAACTGCACAGAGACTAACATATTCACAACTAACTACAGCACACAAACTCATTCATGATCCAGAAAAAATGGCTTGCACTACAAACAGTGGCAGCTGGTGGATTCAAATCAAAGGGGGGGGGGCTGTAGGAGACAGCTGAATGGGTGGACCAATGGGAAGGGGTGTGGCCAATAAAAGGGGTGTGGCTATGCTACAAACTGCAAAAACTGGGACTTTAATTAAATACGCTGCCCTGGGTGCCAAACCATAATTATGAGAGTCCAATCAAGACAAAATGAAGTGTAAAAGAAAAAATATATATTTCAATGCATTGGCTACATGACAGCTTACTTAATATCTAGATGGAAAAAAAAAGGTTGTGAGGCATGAAAAAATAAATTACTTTTTAAATACATTACTGGAATGCCAGTCAAAATCAAATATAAACAAACAGGCAGCACTCAACTCAAACCACTTCTCCTTGGACTGCAGTTCTAATTATAATTTATATTCAGCTTTATAAAAGTACCAAGTAACATGCTGAAAGCAGCAATCTCTGTGATACCTCCATTTGTAAAAATGTTTCTTATCCAAAAAAAAACCTGCTGCCTGACAACTATCTACTTGTTTCATGGGGAAAAACATGATCAAAGTAAAAAATGAACAGCAAACAAGAAACAAGCTCAAGATAAATTGCTTAAAATATTACTGCACAGGTTATGGACAACACATTCTGTTTAGTTTATGGGTAAAGCCTGCAAAGATGACTGCAAGTCTCCAACAAATGTAATGAGCTTCTGAAAATACTGTAATCCTGTCCTTTATTACATATACTGTCATATGCATTTCAATATTCAAGGCTTATATGCTATCTAGTTATGTATGTATCCTCTGCATGGCAACAACAAAAAGGCATTCACTGTTGGTAATTCTTTAACAGTAGGCTTATTAAAGATTACTTGCATCTTACAGTCTCAGACAAGCTTACCTGATGGTCATTAAAGCATTGTTACTTAAACACAAAGCAACAGGTACTGCAACAACATGCATTTTCTGAATAAGAAGAAGCATAAATCAACAGTATAAAAATATGACAGAAAAACAAAACATTCTGCAAAATCAAGGGCAGATGAAAAGCCACTGAGGTATTTGTGTCTACCTTGGATGGGGGGATACTCTGCACACTTAACACTGCATAACTGCTCCTTGGTTTGCTTGGACACATCCAGAGTCACTATGTGGGGGAGTGGGGTGCAACAAATATGTCACAATTTGAAATGTCTCTGGCTGAAGGTGCTCTCGACCTCAGAGCAAAAAATCTGGACAAAGCCCTAAATAAAAGTGGGACAAAGACCAAATAATTAGGACAATTTTTATATCTTGCTCTTATAAACTTAGAAAGATAATTTGGTCTTGCATTAGTATGAATTTTCTGAAGGGTATGAAATCTGAAACTCAAATGTCTGTCATTATTTTCTAACTTCAGTCTTTAGTGATTTGCCACTAATTTGCTAGAAAACAACACTTTTATGAAAAATGGACCAAAAATGTGCACAAAAATATAAAATAGCCACACAATGCAGCTGGGAACCTGTCAAAGAAGGGACATTTTTAAAAAATATTAGTACTGTTAACTTGAGCAGCTGACAAAAAAAGAAAATCTACATGCATTTCTGAAATTAAAAGTAATCTATAACTCTGATCATTACAATTATTTATTAATTGTAAACCTTTCACATTTTCTTCCAAATTTGCCATTTTGCAGAGGGATTATTAGGGCAAGAGCAACATTTTGAGCCAAAATTGGGGAAAGTTGAGAGGTTTGGATATATCTAATTCTATAAAGTGATTTATTTGTGCATACCTCTTAATGCAGGAAATTTGGACAAGGCCAAATATATTGGGGGAACATACAACAGTACTAAAAATTGCTCTTGTATAAACTTAGACAGTTGGCAGAATAACAGGTATTGCATGCATTTTTCTGAAGTGTATGAAGTCTGAAACGCAGTGTCTGTCATTATTTAGTGACTTCATTCCTAAACGATTTGTCAGAAAACCACAAATGTTATGAGGAACAAACCAAAAATAAGCAAAAATCTATTAATTCTGCAAAAATCTAGACAATTGAGAGGTATAGTTCAGCCAGGACTGTCTGAGTTTGCCGTCCTTCCCCCTCACAAAATCATGGTTGAATGGGGCCTTCACCTACAGCTATTCCAATGTCCCATTACTTGGCTATTTCTCCCCATTCACCAAAAACACAGTAATGTGCATACTTACTTCTATGATGATTTAGATTTCATTTAAAAGTTTTATTTTACATTTTACAACACTAATAGACCTGCTAAACAAAGCAATGCAGTCTCACAATGAAAATAGACTTCGCATTAAAACTTCTCTGCCCTTGAAACTCACTGAAACAGCATTGAAACCTGCATTCAAAGAAAATACATCTGGCCAGTGACAGATTAAGATTAACTTTGGGCTGTTTTCAAATCATAGGCCCCTTGCGCAGGAAACATACATGTGTTATTTGATACACCTTCCTGATTGTATTAAATTATATTCCTTGTATAATACAGTACAGTTGTTACAATGCATTTTAAATTTATTGTTTGGAACATTTTTCAGGTAAACAATGAAACAAAATGCATGCACCAGTAATGACAAAACTGCTCAGTTCAGAACATTTCCATCATAAAAGTCTACTCAAAACTCTACAATCCACCAGTATCAGTAAATATGCCCAATCTCTGCAGAAGTAAAAGTCATCTAAATAATTCCACATTAAAGAGATATGTAACTAATGAAGAGGTTGCTGCTAGCAAACAACTTTATATTTCATTGTTTCATCTACAAATAAAGCACCTGTTGCCCTTGAGGAATACATTTCCTATCTTAAAAAAAATGATAAGCTAGTAATATTGCAACAGGTGACAGATAGCAAACTGATAACAGGTTCATCATTACTAGGTGTCTCCACCAAAGAGGGCATTCTCAGGACTGCAGCATCCACCCCCTTTAAAAGTGCAACACAGTACAGTATCAGCAATGCATTTACATACTGTGGGAGTAGAACCCACAACCTTCTGCATCAAAAGCACCCAGACTACTTGTTGTGCTATTAACAATGCAAGCAGATTTTCCATAAGCAGCACTTAACTTCTCTTCAAGCTCTCAACTCCTTGTAAAATCCACTCAACACTCAACTGTATCTCACAACTTTGAAGCACAAGAAATCTGGAAAAAGCCAAAACTTATTGGGGGGACAAAAGCCTAAAAACTAGGGACACATTTTAAATATTGCCTGTATGACCTTGGAAAGTTGCTAGAATAAAATGCTGTGTTACTGCCATGCATTTCACTGCCAAGTCATGATTCCAGGATCCTGCACATTACACTCAAAACAACATGCCACTATGTCAAATCAGCTGTTTCTTGAAAGACAGCTTGAATGAAACTTAAATGGCTATCATTTATTGAATTCAGTTCTCACCATAAATTCAAATGCCTGTCATTATTTTCCAGAAAACCACAGATTTAATGAGGAACAGAACAGCAATATGAAGCAAAAATAAAATGCCATGTTATTACCATGCATTTTACTGCCAAGTCTTGAATCCAGGACCCTGTGCACTACAGTAAGAGCAGCATACCACTATACCAAATCAGCTGTTTCTTAAAAGGCAGCTAGACTGAAACTTAAATGGCTATCATTTAGTGAATTCAGTTCTAACCATAGCTCACAACTTCTTAGCACAAAACACCTAGACAAAACCAATAATGGGAGAATACAGCCCCCAAAACATATTCAGTGAATTCAGTTTGCACCATAGCTCTCAATCTGTTAGCACAAAAAAACCTGGACAAAGCCAACAATGATCTTATAAACAAAAAACTGCTAGAATAAAAAGGTTTGTGTTACCATGTACTTTCTGAAGGATATGAAGACTGAAGTTCAAATTTCTGTCATTATTTTCCAGAAAACCACAGATTTTATGAGGAACAGAACAGCAATATAAAGCAAAGCTTTCACAAGTGGTGGTGGGTAGGGAATTCCAGCATCTGCTACCTACGCCTCAGGTACAGGGTTTGAATCTAGCCACTACCAGGTATATTTCCTGAGATCATATAGTCATCAAGGGCATTACACACACAAACAAGCCCTCACTGTTTCCTTCAGCAATCACAAAAGTCTAAAGCTCAGTGCTTTCTTATTCTTAATCTGGACTGATTAAATAGCAGTCTGGATTTGAGTGTCCACTCATGCATGCATGTGTTTTTTAGTTTTGGGATTTTTTTTTATAGCTATGAAGAGAATGAAGAATGGAAAGGCTGTTGGCCCAGATGAAATACCTGTGGAAGCATGGAGGTGTTTAGGTGAAATGGCAGTGGAGTTTTTAACCAGATTGTTTAATGAAATCTTGGAAAGTGAGAGAATGCCTGAGGAATGGAGAAAAAGTGTTTTGGTACCGATTTTTAAGAGTAAGGGTGATGTGCAGAGCTGTAGTAACTACAGAGGGATAAAATTGATCAGTCACAGCATGAAGTTATGGGAAAGAGTAGTGGAAGCAAGGTTAAGAAGGGACGTGATGATTAGTGATCAGCAGTATGGTTTCATGCCAGGAAAGAGAACTGCAGATGCGATATTTGCTCTGAGAGTGTTGATGGAGAAGTACAGAGAATGTCTGAAGGAGTTGCATTGTGTTTTTGTAGACTTAGAGAAAGCATATGACAGGGTGCCTAGAGAGGAGTTGTGGTATTGTATGAGGAAGTCAGGAGTATCAGAAAAGTACGTAAGAGTGGTACAGGATATGTACGAGGGTAGTGTGACAGCGGTGAGGTCTGCGGTGGGAGTGATGGATGCATTTAAGGTGGAGGTGGGGTTACATCAAGGATCAGCTCTGAGCCCTTTCTTATTTGCAACGATGATGGACAGGTTGACAGACGAGATCAGACAGGAGTCCCCATGGACTATGATGTTTGCAGATGACATTGTGATTTGTAGTGAGAGTAGGGAACAGGTGGAGGAGACCCTGGAGAGATGGAGATATGCTCTAGAGAGAAGAGGAATGAAGGTCAGCAGGACTAAGACAGAATATATGTGTGTGAATGAGAGGGAGGGTAGAGGAATGGTGAGGATGCAAGGAGTAGAAGTAGTGAAGGTGGATGAGTTTAAATACTTGGGGTCAATAGTTCAGAGTAACGGTGAGTGTGGGAGAGAGGTGAAGAAGAGAGTACAGGCAGGATCGAGTGGGTGGAGAAGAGTGTCAGGAGTGATTTGTGACAGATGAGTACCTGTAAGAGTGAAAGGGAAGGTCTACAAGAGGGTAGTGAGACCAGCTATGTTATATGGGTTGGAAACACTGCATTGACAAAAAGGCAGGAGTTTGAGCTGGATGTGGCAGAATTAAAGATGTTAAGATTTGCACTGGGTGTGATGAGGGTGGACAGGATTAGGAATAAGCATATTAGAGGCTCAGCCCAGGTTGGAAGGTTTGGAGACAAAGCCAGAGAGGCACGATTACGTTGGTTTGGACATGTGCTGAGGAGGGATGCTGAGTATATTGGGAAAAAGATGCTAAGGATGAAGCTACCAGGTAACAGGAAAAGAGGAAGGCCTAAGATAAGGTTTATGGATGTGGTGAGAGAGGACATGCAGGTGGTTAGTGTGACAGAGCAAGATGCAGAGGACAGTAAGAAATGGAAACAGGTGATCTGCTGTGGCGACCCCTTACGGGAACAGCCGAAAGAAGATTATGATGATTTTTGGTTTTAAGCTGCTGGGGCTGCAGTCCTGCAGTCCAATATGATGAGCCACCACTGACTACAAACCCTATTACTGCCCTACTGTTCAGCAAGGGACCTGCATTCTAGTAACAAATTCTTATTACTTACAAGTAATTTAAATAATGTTGCAGGAGACTCACTCTACTCCCAATGTATTGCTAAACTCTGGAATAGTATCCCCACACAAATAAAACTCTCCAACAAACTCAATACTTTTAAACCACTGCTTTAACAACATTGTAACCAACCCTGGTCATGTATATGTTCATCACAAGGTTAACATTTTGTGGTCACTGTGTGACACTCTCCAAATACTGTCTTAAAACATATTATTCTCAACCTTTTACTGAAATGATAAAAATAATTTTTATACTTAACTGCTGCCTCTATAATCCACTAAGTTGCTTGTGTGCTTTGTCTTTAGTAACTTCCACCTCTGTAAAATCTTGGAATGTATAAATTTAACTACTTTTTGTGTATAAATGTAAATAGAAATGTAACTACTTTGTGTTTGACTGGAACTTAGTATAATGCAATGCAAGCAAATGGAGCTTTTCTTTCTAGGGCCTTCACTGAAAATGGGTATTACCCAGTCAAACTTTCCCAGTAAACGAAGACAAATAAATAAAATAAATAAATAAATTTGATTTGTGCAATGTGAGATCCAAACCTATGCATAAGAAACCAAACATATCCCTCAACATAAGTGGTTTTTCATTGCTGCCACAGAAGAAGTGCTCACAAGGCATGCTCATAAATTATATATAAATACACATGACAAAGTGATGGGTTAACCATGTATGTGCATGACCTGTCAAAGTCCTGGTTTATACATTCATGTTTGTATAAATATTATTAAATTCTGAAGGCCATACAAGGCCAGAGAAGACAATTAGAATTACAGAACCATAATAGTCAGTATACACTCAGTCAGTCATATACAGTAATTCATATGAGCTCCACTGTTATACATACTTATTGTTCTTTATAATTATGATTACATTTTTTATTTTTTAACTGAGTGAACAAGCATTAACAAAATTGGGAGTGCACTAGATTAGAACCCAGGCTCATCTGTATTACAACCCTACACTTACACCTGCTGCCACAGGAACTGCTAAGCAGCAGCTATATATTTTTATATTCATTATTAAGTATGCATGCTGACCTTCATGCAATATAACTTAGTTGGTTTGTGTGATGGAAAATAAAAGATGCAAAAATGTATCCATTTTGAAACTGAAAATATCTGCTTCCTGTCTTTAGGTATTCTGGACCTGCAGGTGTTGCTGACCATCTTGCAACACTGCTTAATGGGTTTACACGATGGAAAGCAAAAGAGGTAACAATGTATCTGTTCTGAAATTTAGAATGTCTGCTTCTTGTGTGGGCCATTACACCATGTTTGTGTGAGGCTAAGTGATGTGCAAACATGACAAGCAGAGCATTACTCATTCTGGTAACAAGTGCTCCTTAGGTTTTTAATGTTATAAGATACATAAGGGATTTGAACCATGGTCTACAGATGATTCAAAGCAGTAATTCTTGCAGTCTTTTTCATACAAGTAAGTTAACATTACATTTTAATGTATTTCTCTGTTTCAAAGTGTTTGCAGTAAGCCATACTCCATGCAAATATTATAATAAAAATAAATTATATATAAAAATTACAAAATACATTTTAACATATATTAAAGATTTCTAAACAACTCTAGATTTGAACTCTTAGACTACTAAACATATAAAACACAGTAATGGTGTCTTCTCTCTCTTTGCCATAGCTACAGCTTTGCAGCAGGATTGAAAATCATTGTGCATATAAGCAAGTCCAATTTCCACCACAGTATTATGAAGACATATACCACTTGCACACTGTCAATTGGTTGCACATGTGTTGCTTACATATTTAGTGCAATGGATGTTCACATCCCATTTATGAGTATTGTTTGCACAAGTGCAGCATTGTTTTATTTATATACTTTGTTCATTCTTCTGTTATCTGTGTTGTGCTCTCACATGAAGTTTATAGGGCATTTTCTATCATTCTCCTTAAAATGTTTGACAATATTACATGACTGTAAAATATATTTTTCATTAAAGGAATTAGAGTTTGACTATTAGTGCACTGAAATTGAGAAATGTATGCTGATCCCTTCAATTTCATAGCTTATTACAATTACTTCTATACTTTGTAAGTGTATCCTGACTGACACACCCACTGCAGGTAGAGAGTTGGAATTGTGTGTATTCCTTCTCTCTCCCATTAACTATTCACTGTTTCAATCATTAGCAACAAACACTGAGGTAGTGGCTACACTATGATTACACCTGATACATGAATTCAAAACTTTGGCATTCAGCAGTTCTTATGAGTTCACACTTCATTTGCATATTCACTGTGCTCAGATGCATATGTCTACACTAAAACAAGGTAATCATGTAGTTAGAGAACATGGCTCTAGGCAGAAACTTTTAATCCAAATGCATCCACATTCACCAACTAAGCACTTTCACCATAACAAATGGCTTCTTCAGAGTGAGTGAAAAGCATCCATACCTTACTTTAAATAAATACAACCAATCATTCAATCATCCAATGAGAAACATTATTAAGCAATTATGCAATAATTACAAAAGTTTGAACCACTGAATGTGTCCATGCACAATAGAAAATATATGTTATACATACCCTAACAAAAAATATAATTAGAAAAGCATCCTGTCTATAATTATAATGATATCTCTCAAAAATTCACTGGAAAAAACATTTAAATAAAATACTAATAAAAAAGTTTTTAAAAATAATTATGTTGAAATTGTAAACAGCTTAATGAAACAAGTGTGTAGAAAATATATAATGTTCACCTATTAAAACTAAATTCTATTGGCCCTATCCTTCAAAACAGGCTTTAAGGAGATGTGTTCATTCAGGCCTGGTGGAGTAGTAGCATCCAATAATATTTGTCATCTATATTCCAATACTTCCACCCTCAACCTGACATCACCACCCCTTTCAAGACTTCCTACTCTATCGATCACAAAGAAAGTAAATTTCTTAAAGTCCATACAGTGTGTACTGTGCATATACAATGCATTGTGTATGTCGTGATTTTTAATGGCCCTCAGATGTTCTGCAATCCTGTCCTTTAACCTACGGACAGTTTTGCCCACATCAGAATGCATTGCAGCTGACACAGGTGGCAATATATACCAAATTCTGTGTGTTGCAACTGCACCTGCCAGGGCACCCAATGGTCTTAAAATAGTTAGTCACCACTACATAAGGTCCTTCATTAATGAACCTGCAAAATTTACAAGTTCCACACTTGTACATCCTGGAACATTTATATATAACTGTGTTTCCTTCCAATAATTCTTTGATGTTCTTCTCCCTTGAGTATATTATTTTGGGGAAACTTCCTAAATCATTCCTCAAAGTTTCAATAAATATTGTATCCAATATTTTATTCACGACTTCAACAATACCAGATGTTTGACTATTGCATCTCAAAATTAATGCCTTGCCATCAAAGGTGTTATCCTTTTTCACCATTTCTGTGTTGTTACCCCTTAGAATGGGTTGATATCTACTCCTCCTTTTTCCCAAAACTTCATTTTGTATTTTTAACAGCAACTTTAACAGGCATCCCCTGTCTAAAAAGAAGCCAATTAAGGTATACACTTGCTTATTACAATTGTCATTGTCACTCACTAGTCTAGAAAGTCTTACCATCTGGCCCTTTACTATTCCGCTTTTTTGATGTTGAGGGTGGCAACTATTATAATGTAACAGTGAATTACTACGAGACTTCTTCATAAATATGTTGCTATGTAAAATGTTTTCTATTTTGGTCAGTTTAATATGCAAAAAGTCTATCTCATTGTTGTTCCATTTAATAGTAAATTTGAAAAAAGTAGTGGTACTGTTTAAGTATTCAACAAAAGACTTGGCATCATCCTCACTTCTCTTCCACAAAATTAGTATGTCATCTAGAAATCTGTTATAAAGAGCTATTCTATCTTTATATGGTGACCCAAATACATATACTTCTTCTCAATATAGAAGAACTAGATTGGCAAATCCAGGGGCACATTTTGCCTCCATAGCCACACCTGAAATTGGCTGAAACAATTCACCTTCAAATGTTACAAAATTGCTCTTTAACATCATGCCAATGCTTGTTGTCATCATATTTATTTTGGCAGCAATTAATTTACCACTTTTTACCAAACTTTTGATGAAATATTCAACCCCCACATCTTGTGGAATTACAGTAAATAAGTTGATGACATCTATAGTTAGGAAGGACCATTCTATGCCATGACCTGATATCTTGTCAAGTCTTTGGAGGCAATGCCAAGAATCTTTCAAAATATGTGGAATCACAGCCACGACCTTCTGAATCCTTTCATCCAAAAAGGCAGACAAGGGGTCAGTTTTGGAACCCTGGGACAAAACTATAGCTCTAAAAGGGGGATCCCTATTGCCCTTGTGTATTTTCAGGATACCAAAAATGACAGGTGTGACTGGGCATTCCACATTTAAAAAAATTAATTCTGTCTCAGTAAGTGTTCCTTGAAATAAAGCATCAAGTCAGAATAAATCAATTTTATGGTATGCTATATGCAACTCGTTAACAGAAATCATTTGGTAAGTGGTGTGATCATCCAATATTTCTTGCATTTTAGATATGTAATCAAATTTGGACATAATCACCACACCGCCACCCTTATCGGGTTTCATAATTCTCAACTCTTTATTTTTTGCTAACTCAACCAAGGCATCCTTCTCTTGTGTAGACAAATTAGAATCATAATTTGCCCCCATTTAGTGTTAATTATGTTCTTGATTCCCTTCAAACATAATTTTTTCAAATATAGCCACATCCTTGTTGCATGGGGGTACAAAAACACTTTTCCTTTTTAAACACCCATCATTGTTTTGATGACAGACAACATTAGGATCGTCCTTGAAAAAAAGGGCTAAATTAAGCTGGCTCACAAACATTTTAACATTAATGAATACATCCACCATATTTGTTCTGAAGTTAGGTACAAATGAAAAACCTTTTGACAATACATCATGGTGGACTTCTTTAATATCAAAGGCACTATAATTATAAACGTTGAAGTTGGATTTGGTGAAGATTTTACACTGTGACAACAAATTCTCATTGTTTAAACATACTTCTAAATCACATATGGTATTAGTGGAAATATCTGGTAAAACTTCACATGCTACACAGTCAAAAGTTATATCAGAGTCACTTAATATCTCCTGTTGTTGTTGTAGTTGTGCCATTGTTTGTTCCAACGGTTGTTCGCCCGTCTCTGTCCCTGATATTTCGTATCTGGAACATAGTGCTGGGTGGTTGAATTCCCCTACCTTTTGTTCTGTAGCCGAGCTTATCTCCTTAACGGTGGGTATTCATCTAAAAAAAACCCTGGATGTTGTCTCTCCGTTATCTAGCCCACCATCACCACTGTCATAGTCATCATTAACAATTGTGGCACTTTCAATATGATTACCATGACTGTGTTTAACAACTCTATAGGCCCGCTTGTTTTTGTAGTCCTCCATATCCCTAGCTATCTTCTTAGTTTTTATTTGCATACTTTTTTCTACATATTTATCAATGTTGCTTAAAACATCCCTGTAACCTTGTACATTTTGACAAAACAACAAGTCCCCAACAATGCTTTCCTTCAGTTTAACAATTTCCTTCTCAAGCGTATTTATCTTACTTACATTGTTTTTTACAATTATGTCCAACATTTGCAGACCCGTCTTGTTAAAAATATCTAAATGTTCCTTGTAGGCTTGTGTTCCTTGTTCTATACCATTGGGAAGTTTCCAGATCTTAAGTCCCTTGGGGACCTGTTGTAAAGTGATAGATTTGACCAAATATGCATTGTCCAACTGTAGTGCCCTGTATTTTCTACACTTAGTCCCAAATAATTCTATTTGTTGTTTAACAGTCAGTTCCAAAGCTTTACCTTCCTTCGAAGCTGTGAAGTCAAAATTATGCCCTTGAAACCACCGTTTAATATCCTCACCAACGTAGCTGTTACCATTGCTGTGCCTTGTTTCGCCTCTCACATTTGTGCCCCGGTTGTTGTCAGATGATCGGTCTTCACCTCGCTCACCCGGCTCTTGCCTATTGTTGTTAGGTCTTAGGTCTTCACCTCTGGAAGTATTAGAATTGCCGTTAACACCAACCAGTATGTTGTTGCCTGGATTAGGCATGAGTGGCGAATGCAGGGTAAACAACTCAACCTGCGAGTCTGTTAGCGTCACTGGACTGATGCTTGGAACATCTCGTTCAGTCAAGAGTGACGTCAAGCTCTTGACTGCAGCTGTTAACTCAACAATAGCTGCTTCCATGTATATGTGTTGTATGTGATGTTGTACATCCTGGAACATCCTGGAACAATCAGTTTAATATCTTATTGGGAAGAGGTATATGTATTTGGGTCACCATATAAAGACAGAATAGCTCTCTATAACAGATTTATAGATGACATACTAATTTTGTGAAAGGGAAGTGAGGATGATGCCAAGTCTTTTGTTGAATGCTTAAACAGTACCACTACTTTTTTCAAATTTACTATTAAATGGAACAACAACGAGACAGAATTTTTGGATATTAAACTGACCAAACCAGAAAACATTTTGCATAGCAACATATTTAGGAAGAAGTCTCATAGTAATTCCCTGTTACATTATAATATTTGTCACCCTCAACATCAACAAAGAGGAATAGTAAAAGGCCAGATGGTAAGACTTTCTAGACTAGTGAGTGACGATGACACTTGTAATAAGGAAGTGTATACCTTAATTGGCTTTGTTTTAGACAGGGGATACCCATTAAAGTTGTTGTTAAAAATATGAAACTAAGTTTTGGGAAAAAGGAGGAGTAGATATCAACCCATTCTAAGGGGTAACAACACAGAAATGGTGGAGAAGGATAACACCTTTGAAGGCAAGGCATTAATTTTGAGATACAATAGTCAAACGTCTGGTATTGTTGAAGTGGTGAATAAAATATGGGATACAATATTTAATGAAACTTTGAGGAATGATATAGGAAGTTTCCCCAAAATTATATACTCAAGGGGGAAGAACATTAAAGACATCTTGTAAGGAAACACAATTATATATAAATTGTCCAGGATGTACAAGTGTGGAACTTGTAAATTTTGTAGGTTCTTTAATGAAGGACCTTATGTAGTGGTGACTAACTATTTTAAGACCATTGGGTGCCCTGGCAGGTGCAGTTGTAACACGCAGAATTTGGTATATATTGCCACCTGTGTCAGCTGCAATGCATTCTATGTGGGCAAAACTGTCCGTAGGTTAAAGATCAGGATTACAGAACATCTGAGGGCCATTAAAAATCACGACATACACAATGCATTGTATATGCACAGTACACACTGTATGGACTTAGAAATTTACTTTCTTGGTGATCGATAGAGTAGGAAGCCTTGAAAGCGGTGGTGATGTCAGGTTGAGGGTGGAATTATTGGAATATAGATGGCAAATATTATTGGATGCTACTACTCCACCAGGCCTGAATGAACACATCTCCTTAAAGCCTGTTTTGAAGGATAGGGCCAATAGAATTTAATTTTAATAGGTGAACATTATGTATTTTCTACACACTTGTTTCATTAAGCTATTTACAATTTCAACATAATTATTTTTAAAAACTTTTTTATTAGTATTTTATTTAAATGTTTTTTCCAGTAAATTTCTGAGAGATATCATTATAATTACAGACAGGATGCTTTTCTAATTTTATTTTTTTGTTAGGGTATGTATAACATATTTTTTCTATTGTGTGTGGACACATTCAGTGGTTCAAACTTTTGTAATTATTGCATAATTGCTTAATAATGTTTCTCATTGGATGATTGAATGATTGGTTGAGTATTTAATGTAAGGTATGGATGCTTTTCACTCACTCTGAAGAAGCCATTTGTTATGGTGAAAGCGCTTAGTTGGTGAATTTGGATGCATTTGGATTAAAAGTTTCTGCCTAGAGCCTTGGACATGGTTCCTTTTGTTTCTTACTAGTTTTGTACCCAGTGGCTATTTTTGTTTTTGTGGCATTAGTTAGAGAACTTGAAGGTGACAGAATATGTGCATTTGTAGAACACACAGGATTGAGATTCCTTTAGATTTATCTGCACAGAAGGCTTCTGATTTTGCTAAGGTATGCCTGAATTTTTCAGGTTCATGCTAGATTTGTTCACATGTTACAAAGAAAACAGCTGTTTTATATATAGATAATGTATATATATATATATATATATATATATATATATATATATATATATATATATATATATATATATATATATATCATCATCATCTTCTTTCGGCTGTTCCCGTTAGGGGTCACCGCAGCAGATCACCTGTTTCCATTTCTTCCTGTCCTCTGCATCTTGCTCTGTCACACCAACCAACTGCATGTCCTCTCTCACCACATCCATAAACCTTATCTTAGGCCTTCCTCTTTTCCTGTTACCTGGCAGCTTCATCCTTAGCATCTTTTTCCCCAATATACTCAGCATCCCTCCTCAGCACATGTCCAAACCAACGTAATTGCGCCTCTCTGGCTTTGTCTCCAAACTTTACAACCTGGGCTGACCCTCTAATATACTTATTCCTAATCCTGTCCACCCTCGTCACACCCAGTGCAAATCTTAACATCTTTAATTCTGCCACATCCAGCTCAAACTCCTGCCTTTTTATCAATGCCATTGACTCCAACCCATATAACATAGCTGGTCTCACTACCCTCTTGTAGACCTTCCCTTTCACTCTTACAGGTACTCGTCTGTCACAAATCACTCCTGATACTCTTCTCCACCCACTCCATCCTGCCTGTACTCTCTTCTTCACCTCTCATCCACACTCACCGTTACTCTGAATTATTGACCCCAAGTATTTAAACTAATCCAACTTTGCCACCTCTACTCCTTGCATCCTCACCATTCCTCTATCCTCCCTCTCATTCACACACATATATTCTGTCTTAGTCCTGCTGACCTTCATTCCTCTTCTCTCTAGAGTATATCTCCATCTCTCCAGGGTCTCCTCCACCTGTTCCCTACTCTCACTATATATATATATATATATATATATATATATATATATATATATATATATATATATATATATATATATATATATATATATATATATATACATATACATATATATATATATATATATATATATATATATATATATATATATACATTAAGGGATTAAACTATTTGTGTGCACTTCTTATACTTCACTCTTGGCATAGGCATTTTTGCCATGCACTGACTTTCACATATAGCCTTAATAACTGTCATTACTAGTATTATTGTTAAAACTGCTTACCTGCACAGTCTTTTATATCTTATTCCATGGCAATGTAAATTACTATATTGTCCATAACATAGGGTTGTTATGCTTCTCAATTGGCCCATACACATTGACAGAGGAGTGATGGGAACATTGTCTATCATATACGATTGATTTTTGTGTTGAAAATGTGCACACATTTTGTGAAAATTGTGTGGAAAGCATGTTTAACAAGTGAATTATGTATTACTCCTTGGATTGTTCAAGCTGTCATTTTTCTGTTGTTTTGGGGGGGTGCAGGAACCAATTACTATTTGTGTGTTGCCACATCAAAAGTTGTGTTTCAATAGCTTTGCTGTTACAATTGTGTAGTCATCCTGGTATTTCAGTGGATGTACAAGGAAATTTGTATGTAATCAGTGGCATGTTGTAGTGTAGCATTCAGGAATTGATGTAGGATCCTGGATGCTGATGCCTGTGATATTCCCAGCATATGCCCTGTTAGCCTCTGAAAGGTTCTTGTAACTAATATTCTAAGTTCTGCACATACTCCATAGTCTCCACAGGTATTGGTTCCCCCTTGGTTTTCCTTGCTCTCAGTTGTTGACAACGCAGCAGTTGCAGAGTTCTTGTAGTGAGTCTCTACCATCCCTGTAGAACTCTACAATTTGCACATCATGAAGACCATGGTAACCTAACAGGGGTCTAAATACACTTATCTTTCTTGGATTAGGTCTATTTCCATCAGCAGCAGTATAGACTTGTGCCTGTTGTATATAAATAATTATAACAGTAACTGCAGCCTCTAACATTGCTTCTGTGTAGAGTACCTTCCATGGTTGTATTCCAATAGGTTTTGGAATTCACAAGGAAAGCCTACAATGTGTCTATACAATGAGCTTTATGGTTTGTTGAATAGCTACTCAATTTTGAATTGGTTGATTAGCATACAATTCAGCTGTCTATGCTGCAATTTGCATGCCATGATTTTTACCATGTTTGCTTGCTCAACACAGCATGTAGAGCAGCTTACTGAATGCAAAACAATGTACTACAATATGCAAACTGTGTGGCGATGTGCACACAGTCTTAACAGACTATATAGGCTTTATTGAATCTGCACTAATGATCATAATAAGAGTTTTGATATAAATGTAAAAATAAGGCAGTATTTTAATTATGCATGTTTTGGAATTGTTTATTTAGAGACTTGTGTTCCCACATAGCATATTACATAGGAAAAACAGAGAGATAGTTAGAAAATTAATTTATGAACATTGACATGGTATTATTGGGAGAAATGACAATAACGTACTTTTTTAACATTGATTGAAACATTGAGAATTTACAAAATTTAGTTTAGTGGTCTTAGAGAGGATTTTTAACAATACTATTATGGGGCCTTGGGAATTAGCAGTCAAATATCAGGAATTTATATGGCAACTGAAATTAGATGCATATACCTACCCTGCATTAAATGAAAAGGTGTCAGTTAACAGTGTATTAAAATTAAGGGTAGCTAAATTATAAAAGCATTTTTTTTGTTTTTACTTAAATTATTATATATATTATGGATTATAATTATAAATGTTGCATAGATTTATTGTGTGAAGAGATTTTAATATTTGTTCTTGGCAGCTATATTTTTAAAACTTGTGCAATATGATTAGTAAGATGATGTAATGAGTGATGTGAGGCCATGTAAATTAATTGATTTATGTATTTGTTAGTTTAAATGGAGAATTGCGTATTTATTAGTTTGATTCTGATGAAATCCATATAAATTGCTAGAAGAAAGTGTTAAGTCTTTATTAAATTGGCTGGTGTATTTGCTGAGTCTTTTCAGTGCTTATTTTTGGTTGTTTGTATTTCAGCCCTATATCTGCTCAGTTTTGTTGGTCCTTATAATACATGTTATAATAGTAATAACTGCATAAAGCTAACCACATTCTGTCTCTATAATTTCCTTAGACACGAAGGATATTTTCATCTCATTCAAATTAAACAGTTCCATGAGTAAATCTTTCCAGTTAGATTTATAATTATTAGCATTGAATGATGACTTTAAACTACTTTCTGATAAGTTTCTCTGTCTGGATATTTGATATTCCTTCTTTTTTCAGAGTTCTCCTGTGGTGTTAGCATGTTATCCTAGTTTTTGGGGGTACAACAGAAGTCATTAAAAATTTCTGTAAATTTTTAGATAGATTTTATTTGATACAGATGCAATTATTTTAATTATATATAAGATTTTGGAAGGTAATATCATCTTTATGATTTGAACTGTCTTCCAAGATAAATACCTGCTTATTCCAAACCTCTAAAAGTCTATATATTTCATCTGATTTTATTTTCAAAATTCTTTTCTCTGGTTTCTTCACTAGTCTTTAAAACAATTCATGAGTATTTTACTTCTTGGCTTTGGTTTCTTGTCCTAACTTATATTCTTAAAACAGTGAGAGATTTTGGATTTTACTTAAGATAAAATATTTTGTGTTTGTTACTGCTGAAATAAATACCTGAGAAGTTTTCAGACTCATTGCTTCTATGCATTGCTATTAATTATATGCTTATTTTTGGTAATCATCAACAATAAGTTATATGCTTATTTTGGTAACCATCAACATAATATTATCACAAATCTCAATTTTTGACTCTTAATTCCTTTCTAAGTTTATTCCATGAATGTTTGGATTTGATCTGACAGATATTACTTACATTTCTGTAGATAGTGCAAATAAAAGGGGATATAAAGGGAAACTTTGATTTTTATGTTTTTTTATTTTTTAATTCAATGGATTTCAAGTATCACAGGACAGCCAATATCATGCAGGACTTCTACAATTATAGGCCATTTACCTGAGGTTCTGGGGGTCTGTGAAGAAGGTGTGCGAATTAAAAAAGGGTATTATTCCATTAAATAGTTAACACCTATGTAGTCTGGAATGTCAACCCTCTAGCAGCCTACACATCATGCATTTCAGAGAATTTTCTGAAAAAATAAGCTTAAAAAGCATAAGATAAACAAATGTAAATATTTTGTGAACAACAAAGGCTATTGAAACCATACAAATAGCTATGTTATCAGTAAAAAAACATTATTTACAGAGTAGTCAGAGCATTCATAGTCTTTTCCGTAAATACTATAATATATTATAATGCATACATCTGCCAAATTATATTTTTCTAAACTTTCAGAAACAAATTTTCATATCTTGAAAACTATACAATGTGAACATACATTGTTAGAGCAGTTTTGCTAGCCAGACATAAACTTTCATATGACAACAAGAATTCCTTTATAAGTCCATGTTTATTGAAATATTTACAGAAATATGAAAACATATGCTTAATGGTATAATTAGCAATACAACTAATACTAGATATCTCATGATGTGCAACATACACTGCAAATATTAAAGACAGTTTTCTTCAACAACATCTGTCATTCAATAGTTTGCAAATCACTTGTTTCTTAAAATATTAAGTACATGTGGAATATTGTTTATTTTCATAGTTAACAATAAAATAGCAATATTTCTAGTACAGCTGGATATAAACCAGCATTTTCAGTGAATTGTTTTGTCTTCCACATTGGTGTTTCATACCATTCACCTCAATAAAATGTAGTTCTCTCAGTTATGAAAATATGCACATAAATATGAAAAATGTAAAAAAAAAAATAAGTGGCAAAGATTAATTTCTCCACTGCAGGACATGCTAGACTGACAATCTTAGTATCATTTTGTTAAAAGCTCCTTGCCCTTTCTAATATGGTGTATTATTATACTGGTAATTCACTTAGTTAAAGAAGGTAGATCCAAACATTTCTGGTTTGCCATATGTGATCTGGAAGTATACAGAAAAGGCATTTTAGGCTTGAGAGAATTAATTGCCAATTGATCTGCAATGAGGAGACACTATGTGTGCAGGTTACCCTGGCAGTTGTCATGATTTACACACATGGAATACCTGTGGCCTTTTCCAATGGTTTGTGATAGATGACTTTCAGATACATCTTATTTTTAATACTAAATGTATCCTGGAGCCCTGGCTGATGAACCATATCCCTCAACTGTCCATATTTTTGGCTCATAATTTTAATCTGTTTCTCAAAAATTTGTTATTTTCTGACCAAGAATTAGGGATTAATGTCATTAAAAGATGAAAGGCATTTGAGTTTCTGACTTCATATCCTTCAGAAATGCATGCTAATGCAAAATCTGTCATTCTAACAATGTTCTAAGTTTCCAAGAAGTAGGACAAAAAATCCCAAAAAGAGAGACTTCAAATGGAAAGGTAAAGCAGTTTTAATAACAGCTGTATGAACAATAAATAAAAGGTTAGGCGTTTTCACTCGGAACACTCCCAGGCTTCTTCAGAACAATTCTACATTACAAAGTACACTTATTTAAAGTAACCAGCAATCAAAACCTGCCAGATCAGTAATTGGCAGGTTTTAATTGCTGGTTACTTTTAAATAAGTGTACTTTGTAATGTAGAATTGTTCTGAAGAAGCCTGGTAGTGTTCTGGGTGAAAGCACTTAACCTTTTATTTATTGTTCATACAGCTGTTATTAAAACTGCTTTGCCTTTCCATTTGGAGTGTCTCTTTTTTAAATGTTCTAAGTTTGCTGGAGCTATAATTAAAATCTGCATTGAATTTTATACCTTTGTCTGCCCATTATGTTTGGCTTTGTCCAGATTTTTTGCACTAAGAGATTGAGGGATGTGCTGATGGTAATCATAAGAAATCCACAGAATGAGACTGATCACGGATACAACCATGCCCTACCACAAATTGCAATCATTGTTGAGCATGTGTTTGAGCTGCTGAAGGCACCCTTGTGCTGCCAGGTTGTATCTGTTGGTACCCTGTAGTATGACCTGGACACATGCTCAGATATATTTTCAGTATGTACAATGTTGCGCAATATCTCACATATGAGGCAATTACAACAGGGAGGACAACTGAGGTGGAGCCAGATAAGGAGTCAGTGGAGGATTATGCAGAAGTGAATGAACTTGCTAGATGAAGGCTGGTCCAGTATGCCATGTTACTGGCAAAGATACAGCATCAAGCACACAGCTTTGACTCCTAGTACAGCATATGCACAACAGTAAAAGTGATCCATATAAACCCAAAACCAGAATACACTTGTCCATACATAGGCTGGACATACTGTTTAGCAGACATAAGCAAAATAAGTAACAAGATACAAAGGACAGAGCTTGGTTATCATGGTATCATATGCAAAGATGGAGGGAGCACATGTGTGCAACGTCTACCACAGGGGAATGCATGTATGCTGCACAAATTGTAAATATAGTACTAAAGAGCATAGCATGACTGCAGGGAAGTATTTAGTGAGCGGACACTGACAGTTGCTGTTGCAGTATGTGAGGCAAGTGTACGTGTATGCTGGAACACAGCCTCAGTGAGAGTTGCAGCAGTGTACTTTGATGTCATGGACAGGTCCAGGATATGCAAAGCAGGTGAGTGGTCATTCTGTGTGTGCCCCTACCCATGTGAGCTGTCCATACTAGGAGTATCAAGGGTAGTTCATCAGCCCTGGTAGATGTAATTGTGCTGCATGACCATGACTATGACTGTGTTCCATAACTAGATGTGACTTGACTTTCCAGATGTTATTTCCTGGCTGCAGAAAACTCCACAACTGATGTGGGCATGGAACTAATGCTGCTATGAAACAGTGTTTGGTCATTTATGTCCATAAAGGCTACCACCTGTGGAAGTGGATGTACATCTGCTGTGGTGCACACACCCAACACGAGCAGTGTGATTATGGCAGAACCAGCCTTAATGTGTGCTCAATTCTGCCAGAGGTGTCAGCTATGTGGGAAGTGCAGTCCCAGAGGTCATTCACATACCCTATAGTGCTCTTACTATTTCTGCAAAGGCTGAGGTGGCACTATCCTATGCCTCCAAAATGGCCCTACAAATATGGTGTGTGGCACCCATGTTTGCAGCTTGTTATATCCTGGGTGTGTCTGGGCACAGACTCAGTGTTCATAGTCTGAGAAAGAGATCTGGTGTTCACATTCCCTGTTCAGCACTTACAGAGCACTTTTTGACCATGCCAACTGTTCAGCAGCAGCATGATTTAAGTCTGATGAGTATCCAGTTTCACATGTTAGAATTTTCACAATGGTGCTGCCAGACTTTGAATCAACTGTGAAGACAGCAAAGTGTAAAGACCATTTCAAGTAGTACCTATCACCACTGGCCTTCACTCCTGTATATATTGTATACTACAATGCTAACCAACAATAATACATAATCTAACTTCCGTTATTCAGCTACCAGTGGAGAAGGTATTTCTGATGCACTTATACTGCATGCAACAAACAACATCAGGTAGCTGTACAATGATGACTGAAGCTGTCTAATGCTGTAATACCATACTACAGGCATGTCAATACCCACATGATTCATCACCAATGAATACTACTGGGGTACATTGAAACTGAGCTCCAAGGTTCAACACCACAGAGTGGGACAATGAGAAGCTTGTTTTCCAGTGATCATGGTTTTCAGCATCATTGAGGATGAATGTGGCCTGATGTCTCACCTGCACATTAATGCAGTCCTATCTACCCAAGACATTGATGTCCACAACAATATTCTGGCAAACACAGTTCCTGAAGGCCTGGTATCCAGTCTCCCTCCCAAATAGATGGAGCCCATGGTGATGGAAGAACCGCAGAAGGGCTTAATTTTCAGCCTCTAGGCACCTGTTTATATTATTCTGACCCTTGCTGGTCATGTTGCACCCAGCTAAAGAATGCACTGTTTGATTATGACACTATGGTATGTATCTTTAGCTTCTTTATATGCATTATAATGCATTTCATGTATACCACATTGGTGCTGGTAGTATACGTTTGATTTTGCTCCTTATGCTGAAGGAGTATCCATCACACACATCAAATGCAGCCCCCCCCCAAAAAAAAAAACAGTAACTTGAGATGGCAAGAACTTACATCTAGGATACTTTTCCATAAGTATGCTATGCTACTTTTGGGATTACAGCCTTGAATACAACACCTTTTCCAGGAACATCACATAGTAATACCTGATGTGGTCACTATGTATAAATATTTGCCATGTCAGAAATGAGTGCAGCCTACTAGCAGTAGAATTCACAAACATGGTTATGCAGACCTAACATCTGACTTTTCAAACTCTTGAGTGGGTGATATATAGAAAGTAAAGTACAAGCTTAGAATGCGTAAGTGTGTCTCCACTTGAAAATGGTAACACTTGTGCATACCCTTCTGTGATTCATTGCATACTTTTTTTTATTATTTATTTATCATTTTGTTGACCAGGAAAGTCTGACTAGGACAGAGCCTATTTTCAGCAGAGACTGGGGGAGAAACACTCCAGGGGCAAGTCTTTGGGAGGAAACCAGATTACCTGGAAAAAAGCCACACAGACACAGGGAGAACGTGCAAACTCTGCACAGAAGGCACCTCAGCTGAGAATCAAACCAGAGAACCTCTTGCTGTAAGGCAACAACATTAACCACTGCACCACTGTGCCATCCAATGCACATGCTCTTCCTTTCTCACAAGCACTACCTTTTCCCACACATTGATTTCTTGTTCAGAAGCAATGCTTTATATCTAATAATTAGTAAGCCCAAGGAAAATGGTTCTTAGGTTCATAGGTTCATAGTTAAATACTAGGCTAGATGCCCTTGTTGGCTATTTTAAGCCAAGCTAATTCTCCTCTAAGGTAATAATCAAACCCTATATCCCATGTCTGTGAGGTAAATAACACACCACAAATAATTAGGAATATCATTTTCACAAGTATTGATTACCTCCAGCAGGTATAGTGAATTCTACAAGTATACCACTACATCATCGTCTGTAGCATGATAAAGCACTCTGCAGATGCTGAGGTTTATATTGTGCTAACCTAGGTTTTTGAGTTTGATAATTATGCAATTGATGGTGTGTCCCATTACATTCTCTGAATCATTCTTTCTGCACAAAGTGGCCAGTTAGATAGCACTGCATGCATAACTACATAGCCTCATGCACATGCCTTAGCATTTGCTTGTCACTGTGCATGTGTGGACAATATTATGGCAAGAGGAATGTACATGCATTTCCACACTATACTTTCTTAACATGGAGTCACTGTAGTGTAGATTGTATTCATGGCTTATTAGGCATGCCACACTGTAAAGACATGGCTGCCATTTTTCACATGTCATAGTCCACTTATCCAATACTCCTCTATGGTACCATCTATAACATACGCTGAGTTATTACACACTGCATAGCAATTCACAAGCTGGATTATTTGCATGGCAAGAATATTCCAGTCATACTTCTCCGCTATGACTCAGTGATCAAATATGCCTGGTGATGGCACTGTGCCTTGCTGGGGCCTGCAGGGTTGTGCAGAAGAAAATAAGATTTTCCTTCATTTATTACACATCTTATGGACCTCTGTCCTTTCATGCATTATGGATTTATACACATGTTTGTCACACCCATTTAGAGAACTGGATATACTCATCCCTTTTCCAGCATACAGCTGTCATTTGGGAAGAAATGCATGCAAACAAATAAGTTCTTGATGTCCCTTACTACATTTGCTATGGAACAAGTAAATGGTTTATTTTGCATGGCCTGGGATCTGATCCATTCTTTGTATGCTGCATTAAGTGGTTTGCATTGGCATCTGATGATTGCTGCTTGCTTGACTGGAGCTGTGCTGTCACAGTAGCTCAGCATGATATGGCATTACCTTTCAGGATGCATGTGCTAATTTATATGGGTTTAATTCCCCTTATGAATTGGGTATCAGATCAGCACTGGTGCTAAGGGAAGAGGGATTGTTGCAGCTTAATTACAGTAGAACCTATCACATTATGATACCTAAGCAATGCAGTTTTTTCATTGCATGTATGCTATTCTCTCTTTCTCCCACCCTCTTTGTTGCTATCCTTTCTGCTACATATTTTTGGTTTAGTTGTTATTTTGCTTTTCACCTTTAATTTTACAATTATATGCAGTTGCATCTAAACCCGTGGTCATGTGTAGATGAAGGACTGACAGCCCTGCCAGTCAGAAACCATCATCAGCATTGTCTGATGACTAGCCTGCCATTGTTCTCCAGCCTAGAAATCACCTATGGCCAAACAACCACCTAACTGTGCACCTTCAGTGGGACAGTGGCTGTGGGGGCAACCAGTATGTCACATAAAAGTAGGTGGCAGAGATGGCAGGGGTATGGTCGATCATCAGCTAGATGCTTACATTGGCTAGCTTGAGAATCTACTCCTGCATCTTATTTAGTTGTGTCCCTACCTATCAATTTCTGTTCTTTCTGAGTCAGACCTAGTGATAACAAAAGCCAGGGTGATATTTATGTCTCCACTTGGATAGTTATGAACAGGGAGGTCATTTGCGCAACCATCTCCTATCCCTCATCATAGTGTACTCCTTCTTTGTCTATTTTCCAGTCCAGAGCTATATTTTGTTCATCTAGCCTCCAATACCACTCTATGATTTGGTGCCACTCAATTTTAAGTTTATGAGCAATGAAAAGATAAAATAAAAAAAGGTCCATTCTCTGATTTATCAGCAAGAGTGATCTATTCTTCTTTGATCATGCATTTCAGGATGATAATATAAAACATGAAAAGACATAAGTGTGTACAGGATCAAACAATTCAATACCACAAAAGGCATTTTTTATATAACATAAAGAATTCCTAGCTTATGGACTAGAATACCACTTAGTATTATAAAGTGTGATACCACAACACGTTTTAAACAGAATTTAGATGACTGGATGGGATACAGTTACATGACCCAAGTTTTGAGGAATGCATTCCTTGTTGATCTTACAGTTTGAATGCTGGAAACATGAACTCATGAACTTTACAGTTTGAATGCTGGGAACTTGAACTCATGAACTTATGAACTTATCTGCTCTCCTGTTAAATTAAAGTTGACTAAAAAATATATTCTATTTTTAAAACCTGTAGCAAGCTACACTATATCACTCATGAAGTGCAAAATCAAGTGCTCTAGTCTTAACAGCAAAACCAGAATTTCTTTTTTGTAAAGGCATTATGAAATGCCTTTGAAGAAATGATTACCTGTACTGCATTACTTTTAAATCGGCATCTTCAAATTATTTCTTCCAACACCTTGCACCTATGGAGGCTGTCCCCTTTGCCCCACCCTGCTTCTGGTCCAATCCTTCCCTTCAACATCGTTTTCCCTTTGTTTTTCTGCTGTCTCCTCTTTTACAATCCCACCCTACCCTCGCTTTATCAGCACCTCCAATGCCACCTTTTTTTTTTTTTTAAATAGGTGTTCCTTTGCCTCTGCTTGTCTGACTAACCCTCTTTCCATTCCATCATCTGTCCTTGATTCCTTCTCAGTCGATCCTTCAGGGATATCGCTCAGCTTTCTATGCTTGCCCTAATAACATGTTAGTCTATTACCATTTCAGTTCACTACTGACATTACATATTACTTTCCAGGCTTTATTTCTGGTTATATTTTCTAAATTTGCCTGAGTTTCACTAATTGGCTATTATTACACTATATGACTTTTTGTTACTTCCACTATGAGTGGAGAAAAGTGAATACTGAGGATGGGAATTCCCAAACTGCATTCACTAAATTCATCTTGCTGTAAAACACTTTTTAAAGAGTTTTGGAGGGGGCATGCTATCATACCTCAGATATTTATCACCAGTTATATCTTTGTGAATATATTAATGAGCAGCTTCTTGAAGTTCATGGTTTAGTGTACTGTGATATTAAAACAATTTATGCTGCTGAAATAAAATTATACACAAATTTCAGAAAATTAGTCACACTAAGATAATTTCAGAATTCCTTTTCATACTACCTTTCTACAAAATAATAAAATATCTATGCAAGAACCATATTAATGTACATAAACTGAAAGAGGGGTTAAATATAAATAATTATATCTCATTTAACTGGCATGCAGTTATACAAATCTAAAACACTTAAAACCTAGGAGGTAACTGGTTGAAAAAGTAATACTCCCAAGGCCAAAAAACACAGAAGTGCATTTTTTCCAGGGGAAACTTCCCTATATAACTGATGAGTTGCAACCCCACAACCCCAAGCTACACACACACACACACACACACACACACACACACACACACACACACACACACACACACACACACACAAACATATAAATATATATATATATATATATATATATATATATATATATATATATACATATATAATCTGAATCTAATATGGCCGGGCATGCTTATGCGAAAGTGCTTTTCAATGAAGAAGCACTTTAGCAAAAGTATGCCTGCAGCTAGAGGGAGTTGTGGGGGAATGACTGTTGCAGAGACCATACTACGGTGCGGATAAGAGAGCATTTCCCTTATCCTCACTGTAGTGCTATCTCATTGTTAGAATATTAAAGTAGGGGGGTATAGGGGGTGCAGGGGGGGCAGGGGGGCTTGCCCCCCTGCATAAATGTTAATGTACTGTTTTTTTCTTTTTATTTTTTAACACACTTTAGGAAAAGTGCTTTTTCAGTGAAAAGTGCTTTCACTAAAGTGTGTTCGGTGATAGTAGATTCAGACTGTTGAACTTTCATTCAACAGTCCTAGATCCATATATCTATATATCTCTCTCTCTCTCTCTATATATATATATATATATATATATATATATATTTATAGGTCTACCTGATAACGCCGAAAGCTCAGAAGAACGACAACGAGATAACTGACACCGGAAGACTGACAACGGAGAAGACCGAAAGTTGAACATCCCGACGCTGAGAACACCGACATGTTAAGGTAAGTGTGTGATAGGGACGGACGTTAGAGTCAGGGTGCGGGTAAGGTAAGTGTGTGATAGTGACAGACTTAAGGGTTAGGGGCGGATTAAGTGAGTTAGGGTTAGGGTGCGGGTAAGGTAAGTGTGCGATAGTGACTGACCTTAGGGTTAGGGTTTGGATAAGGTTAGTGCATAGATAGTTATCTGTGTAAGGTTTAGTGTAGGTTTGTAAGGTTGTTGGTGTGCTTGTGTTGTGTGTTTTTTGGAAAAGGTATTTGTTTTGTTGATTATCGGGATTGTGGTTTGTAGGGCATGTGAAGTTTCGTGTTTTTGAACTTTCGGTTTTGTGGTGTCGGTTATTTCGTTGTCAGTATTTTGACATGTCGGTGTTATCAGGTAGACATATATATATATATATATATATATATATATATATATATATATATATATATATATACATTTGCTATCAGCATTTAAGATGGCATTCGGACAAACTGGGATAGTTAAAAGGCTGTTTTCCAGTTGACAGAAGGTCGAACCGAAAATGGTTGACTCCATAACAGTGAATGCTAGTGTGCATTTGCTGTTGTGATCTTGAAGTTCTGCTTGGAGATCGCAGTACAGTGGGGACCGGGAAATGTACCCATTTCCTCACTCTAGTGTTATGTTTGAGTTTGTATGTATAATTAGCAGGGGGGTGGGAAGGACACAACCTCCCACATGGGGGTGCAGCAGGGCTTGCCCCCTGCAATACAGTAGTTGGAAATGGCTTGTAGGCAGGGTATGCTGGGTAAAGTCGAGTATGTCAAATAATGATGTGTCGACATTACCGGTTTCGTTCCTTTGCCTGAAAGATGTTTTTATTTTCGTTGTTAATTTTCACAGATATGATCATTCAATGGAATTAATTTTGCACATATTATATATATATATATATATATATATATATATATATATATATATATATACAAACACACACACACATTGACTCTGAGATTATGCAAACTCCGTGAAGAGGAAGACAGTTACGGAATTGCAAAACTCACCTTTTCAAGTCTGGCCACTATAAAATAATGCAGGCAATCATTTGTGAAAGGTCATACCTGTCCTAAAGTATGATAGCCAAGCAGCCTATGGCTTACATTTATGACCCCAGATCAAATAAATTACCTATATTTTAAATGATATAAATACTGCAAGTTCCTGTAAAATGGAGTTAGACCTGATGAAACCCAATTAAAGGCAAAATCACTCTATTTAATATTTCTTATTTTCAGTTAAGAAGAATTGATTTTTAAAGAAGTTGTAAACACTTGATTACTTTGAAGTCTAAACAAAGCTAATCTACAGTTAAGGGTTCTCTTTTCCTGGTTATAAGGAGCCTCAATCAGCAACTTTGTTGCTCACAAAGCAGAAGTTTTCTCTGTGGTTTAATTTATAAACACACCACAGACACACACACGCACACACACACACACACACACACACACACACACACACACACACACACACACACGTGTGTGTGTGTGTGTGTGTGTTATGCATTTGTTCACAGGAAAAGCCTACTGAATACACATGCCCCTTCAATGTGGTGACCCATGAGCACAGTCTGTCTCAATGATTTGCTCTGAGTCACACGGTAAGTAAAAAGAGGTGAAATGAATTGAGCCATGTACATTTTTACAACATGAAGCAGCTCATTACCAGCCTAGAGCCTTAATCATCTGCACTAACTGACATACTTTATTAATGCTTTTATTTGTTTTGTTACTAAATATTTTATTAATAGCAAAATAAATATTTTCCTCTTTGGGGAAGATTGCAGAAAGGACAAAGTCGAAGTTTTGCCTTAGTCTCTCCCTTATTGCATATTAAAGGCATTCTCTTCCTTCTTCTTAGCAATTCTTTTATTCTGACCAGTGGAGGAGAATCAGCATTTTACCTGCGTAATGATCAGAAATCATTATGACAGAATGTCAGTTGTGGGAACACTGCAATTACATACAGTACTACTAAGAGATATTTGTAACTTCCCTTGACCATTTGAAATGGCTTCCTGTATCTTCAGGATTTGTGGACTCAGTCTAGTAAAATGCAGACTTGACACACTCTTCATTTTCTGGAGATACATGTCTTACATTTGTTATAAACCACACTTTTAGATCTTAAATCACTTCTAGTAAAGTTTGATTATGTTTAAGTATGAAATTGAAAGGGGATTAATTTTGTTGAACTCTGTCATCTGGCTCACTTATCAGTGACTCCATCGCATTAAATCACTGCTTACTTTTAGAGACCAATTTTGTCGTCTTAGTTCATGATAAGGAGATGTAGTCATTTTTAAAATGCCTTTATTAACTTGACACATTTTGAGGATTTAAATTTACTTAAGCCATGTCTTGTGTTTCTGTTATCATTAGTTAATATTTGCTAGTGTTTTGAAATTGTAGAGGCCTTGCATTATGATGTTTTATGTCGGATTCCCTACAGGTTATCACTCATAGCGTTCTCTAGATTGGAGAAAAAGAACATTTATTCTTAAAAACTAGTACTTTTTCATTTACATTCAGTGTTTTGCACTGTAAAATACATTAAAGCATTTCTATTATTGTATTATGTTATTTAGAGAGAGCATTATTATTAGCTGTCTGACATCTTGTTTTTCTTTCATGTTTTCTACAGTTGTTAATACTGAAGTTGTTAGGACTCTGCCAAAAACATACTTTTTATAATACGTCAGTAATGTTGCAGTGGAAGAGTGTGTAGATGAGCTGCCTTGCCGTCTGTCTGTTTCCTAAAGGATATTATTTGCAGTGTTAATGTAATAATCCAAATTCAGAGAAGTATGGATCCAACCAAACAAACCTTTCTGTTTCCTTTTCATCCTGTAGCCACTGCCCGCTAGAATAGCACTTTGAGACAGGTGACCTTACCTATTGCAAAATGGTCATATAACAGTACTGGTAGAGACTGCGAGGGAGACTTCTACTTTACCTGCAATGCAGTTATTAGCACATGTTTACTTTGTCAGTGGAACTGTCTTCTATTACTTTTAATGGATCCTAGAGTTGCTGACATTAAACTAGATGCCCTGCCTATTGAGAAATGTCTGTAACATAATGCTGATGCCATGTGAAGAGTAAACTCTGCCTTCCATCTCATTCTAAAAGAATATATCAATATAATTTGGCAATATAATCCATCACAAATATGTATTCATCAATATTTACTTTTCTGATTCTTATTTCAGCCTTTAAAACTATTTCCAGTGAATACGTTGGGAATACCGAATACCTATTGGTATTGCACTACAAAAAAACTGCCCTTTAGTATGCAATTTCTCTCTCACTTGCATGTGCACAACACAGCTATAATACTACCCACAGATGACTGGGATGAATTTAACAGCATTGCATTTATCATATTCTTCTACAACACTTTAAGTATCAAAGGTTCTGACTACAGATACAAAAAAAGTTTTAAAAATAAAACTTGCTGCACCATAAATTCTAGTTGTTACATTTGTGTGTTGTAAAATGATTTCAAAATACATTATTTATTTCAATTTATAGTGATTATAGTTGAGCATCTAGATAATGGCATGCATTAGAGTTTCAGACTTCAAATCCTTTAGAAGATGTTTGTTAAAACAAACCCTGTTACTCTAGCAACTTTCTAAGTTTATGAAAACAATGTTTGAAATATGTCTCTATTTCAGGGCATTTGTCCCCCCATTTTGTCTGGCTTTGTCTTGATTTCTTGCATTGGGATGTTGAGAGGTATGATTGACCTCTACGGTCATTTAAATGGGAAAAAATAATCAGTGCTGAAGATATATAATTACAGTTGATTGACAACATTTCAGACTTCATTTACACCAGTGCCAACTTTAATTCTCACAAAGTACAAAGTATACTAGATACTGACATGACAGTTATTATCTAAACAGACAGTAGACATGATTTTATTATCAATACTCTTCATGCATAACTAAGCATTAAGATTTCAGGCTTAGTGGACCCTCAGTATTATGACATTATGCACAAAAGCAGTCTTAATACATAACTGAGTGTTCAGATCTCAGGCATAGAGGGCTTGCTCTATTATGACACTATGCAAAAAATAGATTTTGGATTATGTTTATCTATATGATCTATATGAAGGTGTGGAGAGCTATCTGGAGTTAGTGGTCTTCAAGTGGAGTGGGAATATGCTTATGTGTTAAAGAAATGAAAATTCCCAAAAGAAGGGATGCAACCGTCACTTGTTTAACTTGGTGATTCTGCCTCATTAGTCATAGAGAATAAGTTGTGTAAGACCTCCTTTTCATTGCTGCCATCACCTTTGTCTGTCTGCAAAACCATTTACATAAACATATACATGCTAATCAAGGCAATCTCTCTCATGCAAATAAACATACGTATGAAGAGTTTCCCAATACTTATGTGTCCCAAGTGTCAGTGACCTCACTAAGGCCTTAGAAAGTAGTGAGGGAATATAGAAAAAGATGATGTATGTTCACAACATCTTACAGCAAATGGCACTGTAAATTGTGTCTTTGCACTTCAGTATTATATTACTTCAATCACATTGTACAAGTCTGGGGTAGTACATATGGCAAGCATACATTAGCCATTTTATTTGTCCTGCTACTTTTGTATGCTATAACATCTTGAGCGGTCATGTATCTCAATTTGCTAGTTCCATTATGTCCTGCTACATTTGTATGTTATAACAAGCTGTAGGGTCACCGTATCTTAGTTTGCTCATTCCATTAAATATAGAGCGAGATCATAAAATTGCTCCCTCATAATCCTCTGAGAATTACAAAAAAAGATTGTCCAGAGTGTTATGTGTCTCTGAATATACCCATAGAACTGTACTATGATCAAACTACTTGTGAATTAGTAAGTTTACATTTCTAACAGGAACAATACAGTTCACAGTGTCAATAATAATCAAGTATAATAAATGTTTACAGTAAGAAGATGCAAGTACAACTTTTATATCAGTAAGTTCACACACAGATAATTACAAACTGCACAACACTGTTCTGTAAATGTTGTTAAATGTTACTTTATACTAAATAATTTGGAGAGGAAAGGAAGAGAAAGAATGAGAAGAACTGCATTTTGTGTGCAAAGCACCTATTCAAAGCTTTCCTGGTTTACAAGAAAATAGACATGAGAAAATTCACTCACTTTGAAATTTTACAAATATAGTATTTTTACAAGTAAACATATAATCACCAACTTCTTGAAATTCACATTTAAATTGGATAAAGTAGAATTGAATTACTTGGATGTGAACATACAGAGGGGCATGGATGGTTTTAAATCTAGAATACACAGAAAGCAGACAATTTCTAATGCCTACTTCCACTATTCTAGTGCCCATCCCCCTCATCAGAAGAGAGGGGTAATAAAAGGTCAATTGGTCAGGGCAAGTAGGATGACCTCTGATAACCATGAATTTTTAAAAGAATGTGAATTTATTATTGATATGTTTAAAGCAAGGTGTTACCCCTCTGATTTACTTGATGAGACAAAGAAGGAAGTACTTAATGCCAGGGATTCCAGGTTTGCTCCCATTCTGGGCAATAACAACTCATCTACCATTACTACCAGTCAAAACAGGAATACAATAGTCAACAAAAAGAATTCATACCAACCAGTTTTAACCATAAGTTATGATGGTGAAACTAAATGAGTTAAGAAAACTATAGAAAACAAATGGAATAGATTCTCTAGGTTGTCTGACTTGAACTGTATTTTTGATAAGCCACTCAAGTATGTATACAAAAGGGGGAGGAATATTAAAAATATTTTAGAAGGAGGTAAACAACACCAGGAGGGTGACGCTTTTCTGGTCAAGAAGACAGGTACCTACAAGTGTGGAAAATGCACCCAGTGTAGTAGTATTTTTACAGGTGAGTCTATATATTTAAAAAGTAGAAACAAGTATATTTCTATAAAAGGATATGCAAATTGCAACACTTCTGGGGTGGTATATATCGCCTTGTGCAGCTTCCGTGATTCCTTCTATATAGGAAAAACAGAGAGAAAGCTAAAACAAAGAATGTATGAACATTGTTATGAAATTAGAAGGAAAAACGAATAAAATGCTTTGTACAAACACCATATGGAATGTGCAAATGCAGAATATCAGTTTTTTGTTGTGGAAGTAGTACCTATAGACTCCAGGGGTGGCCCCTGGGAGACTACCTTTCAATATAGGGAGTTACAGTGGCAACTGGTTTTAGAAGCCAGTAATCACCCAGGTCTTAATGATATGGTTTCTTTAAAACTGGTTTTAAAACTTAGAGCAGCAAAATTGTAATTTCACATTAGGTTCACAGCATCAGGGTATATTGACACAAGGTTTTAGGCATTTTAAACATTTTAAACATATTTAGGTATTGAGTTTATGTAATTTACACTTTCTCCAGTAGATGGTGCCTTAAGACCATTTTGATAAGTTATTTTAAAAAATAAATTAATTAAAAATAAGTTTAAAAAAAAATGAGTGTTTATTATTTATATAATTGTATATAACATTGTATTGGGATCTTTATGAATTTATTTATGTTTCTATTATTCATTTTCTATGCAATACATTATAAGACAGTTTTTTTAAATGATTTTAAATGGAGTTTTAGTTGTTTTAGATTGACGCTATGGTAAGTAATTAATGTTAGCATCCTATTGGTTACTTTTTGATTGAGTATGTTTTTAAAGTTTTATTTTGGGGGTTGTGTGTATCTGATGAAGTTCCTGATAGACGAAAATGTAAAGGGAATCTGGTGTACTACGTGTATGCTGTTTGTTTCATGTGTTTGTATACGTTTACATTAAACACTTTGTTGGTGGACTTGCCGGTCATCAGTGCCTTTTTTGGATTACAAGTTAACATATGTCATTATTAATAGAGTAGGAAGGAGTGAAGAGGGGAAGAAAGCAAGAAATGTTATAATAGAAATAAGATGAGGAAATATGCTTCATTTCACACATTATACCTTACTAGTTATGTAATTATTTTCTAAAGAGTTAATTGTTAATTATATGTAAGTAATCAAGAATAACTTAAGTAACATTATCAGATAATAATTCTTGAAATATATTTTTCAAAAAATATGTCTTTAGGACACAGTATATTATTTGTTTCAATGGTATCTTTTCACATATTAGTAAATTCATAGTTATATTTAAACATTATTTTCAACACTTTGTTTCCAATTTGATGAAGTAGTTCATCTTGCCATTATCATAATTGCTCAATATAGTTTCCATTAATTATATTATAACATGTAGAGCTCAATCTGACTTATTTCTTAGTTATGTTGTTTAGTCTGATAGATCTTTTGTTTATCTACTGGACTAGGAATTTTGATAATTATATGTAGGATGCTAAAGTTTTATATTTATATTTCAAAAATGTTACATTTATTATTTCTGTCATTCTTATTCCTACTAAGCCTGAACTATTATTTTTAGATTCCTAGTTACTAATAGTTTTACATAGTTTATAATAACTTATTATTTATGCTGTACCATTATATTTGGTAATGGAGAGAGTTACTGGGAGCTAGCAATAATTATTGTCACTGATAAATATCACACACACACACACACACACACACACACACACACACACACACACACACACACACACATGCATACATATATATATATATATATATATATATATATATATATATATATATATATATATATGTGGATTCATTTTATAATTTCGAAATACCGAAATACCGAATTTCAGTATTTCGAAATCATAAAGTCGAACGTCCATAATCCCGACAGCACACAATCTCAAAACACACAATCACAAACACATACACACCATACACCACACAACATATACATCGTCCAACCTATGCTAGAACAAACAAAACACACACAAACACAAAAACACAAAGAAACCTACACTACATGTAAGCAGGGGGGCAAGCCCCCCTGCACCCCTCACACCCCCTCTACTTATATATACTAACTTTGAGATTGCACAGACACAAAAAGGAATCACACACCCACACATTTTACAGTCCCTTGCACACACACACAACCATCATACATATACATACATTAACACATCCAACACTTACACACATTCAGACACACTCAAACTCCCACACAAAACCCTTAGAAAGCACTCACTTACCTTCAATTGCACCTACATCCATACACGATACACTCCCAATACCGCACACCATGTACCGTAAGCCATAACCACGAATTTGAGATATTCAAATTCGCGATTATGCACTTTCACAGTTTTGAGTTTTCGACTTTATGATTTCAAAGTATTGAAATTCGGTATTTCAGTATTTCAAAATTATAAAGTGAACCCATATATATATATATATATATATATATATATATATATATATATATATATATATATAGTTTTACTTCAGAATCCTGAAATATCACAATCCTGAACTTCAGAATCCTGAAAATTCAAACTCCTGAATACTCAAAATCCTGAATCCCAAAAGACTGAAAATACATAGGATACATATACTAACTATAGACAACACAAACCATATAATATTCCACCAAGTATAAGCAGGGGGCAAGTCCCCCTGCATCCTCCATGTGGGGAGCTGCATCCCCCACACCCCTGCTACTTAAATATATCAACTCCAAGATTGCACTTCACTACACTATCAGGAGTTATGTTGTAGTATAGCAAGTTAAAAGGGAACATTACTAAGGTTACAACAGGCAGTCATGAAAACATGTGATTGCATGCTTGCCTTTTTTTTCTGTGGAGTGCAATCTTGGAGTATATATATATATATATATATATATATATATATATATATATATATATATATAATTAGCAGGGGGTGCAGGGGGGCTTACCCTCCTGCCTATACTTGATAAAAAGTGCTATGCTTTGTCTTGTATGTCTTTCCGTGTGTCTTTGTACTGTAATATTGTCATTCTTTGTATCCTGTATGCTTTCAGTCTTTTGTGGTTCAGGATTTTGAGGTTTCAGGATTTTGAATTTTCAGGATTTTGGGCTTCAGGATTCTGAAGTTCAGGATTGTGATATTTCAGGATTCTGAAGTGAAACTATATATATATATATGGATCTACCTTAGTAGATCGACATGTTAAAAGAGCGAACACGAATTAACCGACGCCAGAAGATCGCAAGTCACTTCACCTACGCCAGAAGATCGACAAGGCAGAAGACCGACGGAGGAAGACACCGACGCTGAGAACACTGCGATGGGGAAAGGATGTGTAAGTATGCGGTAGTGACGGACGATAGGGTGTGAGTAAGGTAAGTGTGCGATGTTGGTGGTCTGTAGGGGTAGGGGTGGGATAAGTGAGTTAGGGTTAGGGCGGTTAGGTAAGGGTGTAAGGTAAGTGTGCGATGTTGGTGGTCTGTAGGGTAGGGTGGGATAAGTGAGTTAGGGTTAGGGCTGGGTTAGGTGAGTGTGCGATAGTGACGACCTTAGGGTAAGGGTTTGGGTTAGGGTAGTAGATAGTTGTGTATGTATGGGTTAGTGTTCGTTGTAAGGATTTTGGTGTGCTTGTGTTGTGTGTGGGTTTTGGATAGGGAATTGTTTTGTTTGTTGGTATGATGTGTCGTGTATGCGATGTCGTGTTTGTGCACTGTCGATCTTCTGGCATCGGTGAAGTGACTTGCGATCTTCTGGCGTCGGTTAATTCGTGTTCGCTCTTTTAACATGTCGATCTACTAAGGTAGATCCATATATATATATATATATATATATATATATATATATATATACATATATATATATATATATATATATATTCTTGACTTAACTTTTAAATATTAATAGTTTAAATAATCCAAGGAAAATATCAAGTTTGTTAAGATATCTAAATAATAACAAAGTATAAGTGATCTTTCTTCAAAGAAATGCATTTTAAAACAACTACAAAGGACATTTGGAATCCTGGCAACTTTATAACTATAGCTCGCTCTTCTTATAAGTCTAAGAGAAGAGGAGAGGAGTTATGATACTATGGAGGAAAAACACTGTTATTCCCCAAATAATATATAAACATGAAGATTAAGATGATACCCTTGTTATTTTAAGGTTTAACAAGAGGATATGCGCTTTGGTTAACATCTATTGGCTTCATGGTATGTGGCAAAATATTGTTAAAAGGCATCTAGACCTCATTACAAATACTTATAAAGGCATTTTAATATTAGGGGGGATTTCAATTGTATTCTGGAGAATTCCAACACTACCAATAAAATAATATTAAGATTTTCTCCCACTGCAAAAATTAAAAAAAATGGATTGATTCTCTTAATTTACTTAATACAGTTAATTTGAAGGACACTTTTTTCTCACCAGGATTATAAATATGGTACTCAAAACTAGAATAGGCAGAGTTTTGGTTTCCCGTGATTTGTATTCTAAAATCTCACTTTTTACTATAACTCCATGTCCTGTTTCAGATCATGATGCCCTAGTCTTTAAGTTTCAAACTGATTATAAAAGATTATCTTTTTCAACTAGAATCTCAGTTTATACAACCAAAATCAAAGATTTTAAACCATGATTAATCTCTAAATTATTCTTTTTTCTTGAAACAAATATAACAACAGACATCAATATAGTTGTGATCTGGGACTCCTTAAAACCTTACATTTATGGCAGAACCCTTACATGGTATAAGAACAAAATTAAAGAATAGGATTCAGAATTACAACGTATTCAATCTCACCTTCTAAATGATCCAGCAGGTCCATCCAATGACACTGAAGCAGATGACAGCATACCACAGTCATCAGGTCCATCCAGTGGCACTGAAGCAGATGACAGCATACCACAGCCAGCAGGTCCATCTGATGGCAGTGAAGCAATTGACAGCATACCACAGCCAGCAGGTCCATCTGATGGCAGTGAAGCAATTGACAGCATACCACAGCCAGCAGGTCCATCTGATGGCAGTGAAGCAGATAACAGCATACCACAGCCAACAGTGGAATGTAAAGAAGATGTGGATTGCTGTCCTCCTCAACACCATGAAGGACTTGAACAGACACCATTAATCGGAAATGGTAGTGATGAGGAACTCTTTAGGAGCCCGAACCATGCAGCAGAGGGCAGTATCAACATACCCACAGAGCGAGGCACTGTCATTGAAGAGACCACTGCCATCAGCTTTGTAAGTGCCCTTAAAATTCCATGTGTGTTGGAGTTTTCCCTCTGCTTACTATTTGCCAAGCTTGTCAGCTACACCTTCCTTTACTGGCTACCACTGTTCATTCCCAACGTACCACATTTGGATTCAAAAGGTGCTGGAGATATATCTATGCTCTTTGATTTTGGAGGAATTTTAGGTGGGATAATTGCAGGTATAGTTTCTAACTACACAGGAGGGAGAGTGACAATCTGCTGTGTGGTGCTCATTGTAGCAGCTCCCATGTTGTTCCTGTATAACAATATCGGTCAGAATGGAATTGGAAACACAATTGCTATGCTGATTGTGTGTGGAGGTCTGGTGAATGGTCCATATGCTCTCATCACTACAGCCATCTCAGCTGAACTGTTTCAGCTCCTGCTTCACATCTGCAATACATTTTGGATCGCACCTGGTTTCTACAACAAGCTTTCTGTACTTTTTACGGGACCAAGATGGGGACCAGGAAAGCTAAGACTGGGTCTTCCAGAGGAAATTCCCAAGGTTTGCTGTACTTTGAAAGTAGAACTGGTATACCCGAAGAAGAAAAACAGTAATTCTTCCGATATGGGGCTGATGCACAATTACCATTACAAGCAGAGGTCATTGTCACCTTTTCATGCAAATGTCCAAGAACAGCGAACAAGACATGGTGGTTACATTGGTGAAACTGGTGGACTTTCAAGAGAAAAAGAGTGACCTTTGGAACATTACAGTTTGCATAATGAGCGTAGCACTTCATACACACACCAATCTCATACACTCCCCAACCTCTCTCATACATACACCACACCTCACCCATCTATACTACAATGCCTACCTTCCCACAACAAGCTCTACTACTATCTACCCTTTTAATATCC
The DNA here is from genome assembly GCF_019279795.1 of Protopterus annectens. Lineage (NCBI taxonomy): Eukaryota > Metazoa > Chordata > Ceratodontiformes > Protopteridae > Protopterus > Protopterus annectens. The sequence goes on along the minus strand of NC_056726.1, from coordinate 1,867,971,036 downwards.
CTAACCTACATTACCCAACTTAGCCTCCACACTAATACATACCTACCTCTAACCACACACACCACCACCTCACAACCCCCAGATATATCCCACTCATATTCACAGTTCTCTCCAGAACTTTACTCCTCCAGCCCATCCAGTCATTTCAAACTCTCCTTACTCCCTACATCACCATCTCCTCACCCCACTCTACCTACTTTCTCTAAGACAGCCCTCCCCCCCAAAAAAAATACTTCCCTTTATCTTCTACTTTTCTTCAATCAGCTCCTCTCTCATATCTCACTCTCTCTGTCAGGTGACATCCACCCTAACCCAGGCCCAACCCCTACCTGTACTCACCCTAACCCAAGTTCTAATCAACACAAACACAAGACTATCCGCCTCATGACCCTAAATGCACAAAGCCTCCGTAATAAAATCCCCAACCTTCATGCCTGGCTCTCTTACAACCAGCCAGACATAACCGCTGTCTCTGAGACCTGGCTCAAACCCTCCATCAGAGATAATGAAATCCTTCCTCCAGGCTACCACATTATACGCAATGATAGAACTCCTAGAAAAGGAGGTGGCGCAGCAATTATCTACTCCTCCTCTCTCACTTTTACTCCATTGACCAACTCCATCCCAACATTTGCCAATGCAGAAATGACTGTAGGCTTTCTAAAACTTAACAACTATAAATCCATCTGTATCTGCTCCATCTACATCCCACCTAGAGACAATACCAAAACTCTGGAAGACATCCTCTCTTGGTTTAACTCAAACATCAAATATAAAACCTACATTCTTGGTGATGTAAATATTAACTGGACCTCCTTCCTCATAGATACCCCATCTCACTCTATCAACCTCTACAATTTCACCCAACTAATAGACCTCCCTACTAGGCCAAACAAAGATGGTTCCTACGGTACCATCTTAGATTGGATATTAACAACACATCCCAACTGTATCTCGAAAGCTGGTGTAATACCAGAACCCCTAGGTGACCACTTACCAGCCTTCACTGACCGCCTATCCTCACACATAGAAAAACAACACATTTTCAAACAATCACGTAACCTATCTTCCTTCAACCCTGAAATCTTCTCTGAATGCCTCAAGGTTACTAATTGGTCCCCACTGAAAATCCTTCCACTAGATAACGCCGTCACATATTTTAACCAAAACTTCCTTACCTTACTTGATAAAGTAGCCCCTTTACAAACCAAATGTATCAAAACAAATTCCTGCCCCTGGCTATCCCAAGAAACTAAATTGATAATCACTCAGAGAAACAAAAAGTGGAAACTGTACCAAAAACAGGAAAACCCCACCACCCTCCAAGAATATAAACATCTTCATAACCTGGCCAAAAAAAATCAATAACAAAAGATTGCAAAAACTACTACAGCAGTCTGCAATACAAACACTCAAACAATCCAAAGAAATTCTGGACATCCATCTCTTCAATACTCAACCCTGGTAATACTTCCAACCCCTGCCCCAATCCCAACCTCTCAAGTCTTGAAACGGCCACTAACTTCAACACATTTTTCATTGATTGTATAGCTAAATTATCCTCCACTTTCCCCAATCCATCCATCAATATTAACCCCTCACCCTGCACCCCAAATCCTCTCTCTCACCCCCCTCCTCCACCGCTATTCTCACTTAAACCTGTCTCCACCTATACTATAAAAAGGACTACTGCAAAAGCTAAAACCATGCCGCAATGCCCCTGACAACCTTCCAGCAAATTTTCTTCAAATATCAGCCGAATCTATAGCCTATCCCATATCCATCCTCATTAATAGATCCATTCAGGAATCATATGTACCAACCATCTGGCGTTATGCATACATAATTCCTCTCCACAAAGGTAGTAAGAACACAGACACTACCAACTTCAGACCCATAGCTATACTCTCTCCTCTCTCTAAAATTCTAGAGAAAGCCATCCACTCCCAGCTCATGCCCTACCTAATCCAGCACAAACTCCTCTCTCCCACCCAGCACGGCTTCCGCCCAGGCCACAGCACCATGACAGCCCTCATTTCCGTCCTCAAAACAGTCAACTTAGCACGTGAGAGTGGCAAATATGTATCTTCTCTTTTTCTTGACCTCTGAAAGGCATTCAACACTATTTCCCATTCCCTCCTCCTGTCCCAGCTGTCACACTTGCATCTATCTCCCTCAACCCTTGATTGGTTCTCCAGCTACCTTTCCACGCACCAGCAGGCTGTACAATGGAAAGAGTCAACCTCCCCTTTCTTACCTACACCCAGAGGAGTTCCCCAAGGATCAGTACTTGGCCCTCTGCTCTTCAACTTATTCATTAACAACTTTCACCTCTCCATCCCTGAAGCCTCAGTCATCCAATACGCAGATTACTCCACTATCATCTGCTCAGCCTCCTGCCGCTCCAAACTTCTGCATAATACCCAAACAGCCTTCTCCAAAATTGAATCATGGATGTAATTGCATCACTTGGCCCTAAATGCCAACAAAACAAAGCTAATGGTATTTACTCCCACTAAAACTTCCCAGTTCCACAAAGTCCAATTTTCCATCAAAAGCCACAATAACACCCCTATTGAAATCGTTCCTAGTACCAAACTACTTGGTATTACCATCGATGAAAACCTAAAATTCGACTCCCACATCCTCTCAGCAATCAAAAAAACCCACCAGAAAATTGGCCTCCTCTACAGACACAACTACTACCTTACTCCATCTTCCCGTCATACCCTTGCATCTACATTCCTTCTCCCCTCTCTTTTGTACGGTGCTCCCCTATTCTCCAACCTACAACTCAGACTCCGCGCTAAACTTGAGGCCTGTTACAACAAAATCTGCAAATTTGCAAACAATTCTAAGAACTCTTCCTATCATTGTCACTCCCTACACACCCTAAACTGGCTAGAACTCCACAACCACCTAAATTACCTATAACTTACAACAGCCCACAAACTCATCTTTAAACAAGCAGAATGCCCCTCTCTTGCTAAATCTCTAGCACCCTACACACCTACCCGTACCCTGAGATCCACAGGCCAAAACCTCCTGCATGTACACCAACCCATCCACCCAACTGGTAAACTACTACTATCCCACACTATAGCCAAACTATGGAACAATCTCCCCACACCACTATGTAATATACCTAACCACAACAATTTCAAATCCATGCTTCTCTCCCATCTCTCCTCCAAATGGGAATGTCCTTCACATGCTCCCACCTAAAACTCCCACACTACTAACTTCACACCTAAATCATCATTTCTTTGTCTACTTTAACTTAATTCAGAGATCTTGCTCAGAACGTCTTTTCATAAATCTTTTGCATGCATGCCTCTGGCCTACCTTACTCATATTCTCAAACTTTCATTGTTTGTTTTTCTTATTCATTGTACCCATACTATTGTTTTCCTCTGTAATATTGTTAATTTGTCTCTATTTGTATGTATTTGTATGTCTGTTTGGGGCTTTTCCTCTCGGGTCTCCACTGAAAAAGGGTAATTCTTACCCAGCTGGACCAACCCATTTAACAAATGCAAATAAATAAATAACTTCTAAATGCTAAATCCAATTTATTCAAAAATAATAATTCTAATATAAAAACATAGAATAACTAAATAAACATTTATTTATTTATCTGTTTACATTTGATAACCAGGAAGTGTCTGACTGGGCCAGAGGCCCGTTTTCAGTGGAAACCCGGGGAGAAAAGCTCCAAGGAAGATTACATAATTATACATTTGTACGTATGACAATTACAATAGGAGATCAAACACAAGTTCCTTGACATTGTATCTAAAAGCATATAACAATGGTAGTACAATAAGCTTATATTATTCATACAGACAAGATATATATATATATATATATATATATATATATATATATATATATATATATCTTTTAATGCTAAATATTAATATTAGAAGTATCAGAAATAAAATACCTGAACTCCAGGCCACAATGGCATATTACTCCCCAGGCATAGTTGCTTTAACAGAAACCTGGCTAAATAAAAACATAGCTAATTCAGAAGTTCTCCCTACTGGCTTCAATATCATTAGACAAGACAGACCACTTTGTAAAGGGGTTCGAACTACCTAACTGTACAAGTCCAAATTAACTGTCCATCAATTACCCAACTCCTACCCCTCCCCCAATAATTGGGACATACTTACCTCACAACTTCAACTTCACCCTAAAAAGGTCATCACCACAATTGTGATCTATATTCCACCTGGTAATACACCTGCTAGCCTTGAAGACTTCTTATCCTGGCGTTCTTCCACATACAAGAAACCCTTATTCTGGGGGACTTCAACCTAGATTGGTTCACCTGTATATCAGAACCACCAAGTAATCTAATAAATCTCCATGGCTACCAGCAGCTAATCCAAATTCCAACTAGATGTGATAAAAAATCTAAAAGGGAATCCATCCTTGACTGGGTCCTAACTAACAACCCCACATTGTACCCTCACACAGGCAGTCTCCCAGACACCTTAAGTGACCACAACATAATATACTTTATACGTAGTACAACAAGCATATGCAAAACCACTAACTATATATCCACTAGAAACACAAAAACATTCTCTCCTGAGGTCCTCAACATGTTACTCTATAACTGTGACTGGACCCCCCTTAAAATCCTCCCACTTGACCAGGCTGTAGCATATTTCAACAAAACATTTCTACAACTCATAGACACTGTCGCTCCATTTGGCAAAATCAAGGTTAGAACCTCTACAAACCCCTGGCTCAGTAAAGAAACCAAACAAATCATCAAGTCCAGAGACACTGCCTGGCTTTACTATCAAAAAAGCAAAGAAACACAAAGCCTAACTAAGTACCAAGAACTGTGCAACCATGCAAAAAATGCATTAGGCTGAACAAAAAATCCTACTACACAACGTCACAAACTAAATACCAACACAACCTCCAAGAAGTTTGGAAAAATGTAAACCAGCTACTAAAATCCACCCAAAAGGCTACCCCCAAACCAACCATCCCAACACTAAAGTTCCCATCGAAACACAATTCAACTCCCACTTTGTGAACTCAATTCTATCCTTAGTATCACAGGACAGTTCCTTCCTCACTATCCCCCTCAACACAAATAACACTAATACAAGTTTTACCCTCAAAACAGTTTCCACCACTTCAATCAAAAGTATGCTCTCCAAACTAAAAACCTCATCAAAAACAGCCGACCTACTCCTCAGCTATTTCTTTTTTTTTTTAAAACAAGTTTATTAATTTTAACATACAAAATAAATATTATGACAATCTTATGCAAGTAGTTAACATATAAACAATTATAACATCTAATAAAACAACTAAAGTATTTACAAAGACATTCACTCTAGATTAAATCAATTAATTAAACTGTAACATCTTACTAATAAAACTAAGACTGTTTTAACAAGTTTTGTAAGGTAACCCATATATTATAGTAAGATGTTTTCCTAATGGTTCTTGACTTTATTGTCATTAGTTCCATATGACATACTTCAATCATAACATTTTTAAATTCATTAAATGAAGGAGGAGTATCTGAAATCCAGTTTCTAGTTATTATTTTTCTAGCCACTGCTAGAATTGACCATAGTAAAGAAAGTTTAACTTTTTTAACACATTTAGGAACAGGGGTGTTAAATAATATAAGTGACTTAGAGACTATGAAATTATCTGTAAAAGAGCCTGCAAAAATCATTGATTAACATCCAATATTCCTTCAGTTTTATACAATCGTAAAACATATGTGCCCAATCAGCATTTATTTCTACAGTACATCTCTTACATATGTTATCTTTTTTGTTAATCTTTTTCATCATTAGGGGTGTATAAAAAGATCTATGTAAAAATTTCCAGGTATAAAGTCTCCAATTAATAGAAGAAGTAGTTTTATAAGCAGATTCCAATATATATTGTTTATCTTGTTGTTTTGGTAATTCACCATTAATGGAATTGAAATAATTCCAGTAATTATCTGAACTATAATAGGTTTCATCTCTAATAATTTTATGTATATGTGAGAGCTTACCTTTATCAGAAACCCTTTGTTGTAAATTTAGTATCAAGTAGTCAATCAATATTGGAACAGATTCTTTAACTGTTAAAGACATTAAGTCAAGTTTGTTAGCAAGATGATGTCTAAAAGTCTGAATCTCTAACCAACATGTTTCTCTCAAGTCAAATTCTTGCTTTAAGAAGTCTAAATGTTTTACTTTATTGTCTGACAGCAACTGATACCAATACTTTAAATTATTCTCTGTGACTAGAAGTGTTCTTTCAGAGGTGGATGATAAAAGAATACCTTGTGTATATATTATGGGAAATAAGATAAAATTCCATTCCTTATACTTAGGATGCGTATATATAAAATTACGATATCTAATAATAATATTTAATGGGTAACTAGTTATATATTTTGATGTAATAGATAAGGTACAAAACTCTTTAAGTAACCATAACATGGGATTGTTTATAATAGTATTTTTGTGTGTTAATGATATTTTTGTGAAGTGCATGCTAATTAATTCTCAATATTCCTTCCATTTTGCAACATACGACTGATCTATTAGTAATGTTATAACTTTTATAATAGAAGAGATAGTGTATAAATCAAAGTCTGGAAATGCTATACCCCCTTGGGACCAACTATTAGTATGTTTCTTTAATGCAATCCTAGGTCTATTAGGTGCCCATAAGAAATTTAACATTTGTGAATTTAATTTCTTAATAATTATTTTGTAGGTGGGAGTATTATTGATTGTATTATGTATAATATCTTCGGGAATATTATCATTTTAATAATTGTGAGTCTTTCTTCCATGGTAAAAAACATATTATTCCAGCTATTGAAATGAGTTTGTATATTATGAAGACATTTACTATAATTATGATGTATAATGGATTTAATATCTTTAGTTAATATTATGCCTAAATAAGTTATTTGACCTGAATTGGGTATGTATTTAAGAAAATCACTAGTTCATAGGTTCATAGGTTCATAGGTTTATACTAGGCTATCTGCCCTAAGGCATTTATAAGCCTAGCCCAGAGTTTTGTGGCTTACGCCACCCCTTATGTTAAAAAATACTGTGCCCATTAGTTTGTTGTGCCTCTGTCCAGCAGTGACACAGAGATGATTCCCGGGGTAAACCTATGATCTCCCATCCACCGGTCAAGATTTCTCTTGAACAGAGCCAGCGAGGTGCTCTGCCTCACATAGACCGGGATTTTATTCCACAGCATAGGGAGTCTCTGGGTGACAAATCTATCCCTCCAGCATGTCCTATTTATATCCGTGCTAAGGTTTAAGTCGCTTGCTCTAGTGGATCTGGTAGATTTGGATTTTTTGAGGTGGAGCATGTCCATTAATTCCGGGTTGGACATGGCCTTGTATGTCAGGCACAGGTCACCTCTGAGCAGGCGGTATGTGACTGAATAGAGCTGGAGTTTCTTCAGTCTGGCAGCATATGACAGATTTTGGAGTCCCTTTATCCTTTTGGTGAGGAACTTTTGGGGTCTCTCCAATTGCTGCAGGTGTCGGGTGAGATACATCCCGAATGGGGCATTGTACTTGATCATTGGTCTGATAAGTGAAGAGTGCAGGGGAACAATGACCTCACTTGATCTGGATGTGAATCCCTTCATGATCAGGTGGGCAATGTAGAAGGTCTTTCTAACCACTTTAGCAATGTGAGTGTCAAAAGAAAGGCCACTGTCAACCTGGGTCCCCAGGTCCCTGATAACCTCTTCTGTGCTTAATGGATTGCCACCTATATGGTAGCTTGGGGTTACCTTGTTTTTCCCGAAGGGTATGACTATACATCTTTTGGCATTTAACTTCAGGCCATGGTCTGGCACCAGTTATCAGTTTCTGTGAGACCCCTCTGAAGGATATCTGTGTCTGATGTACTTTCCACTATGGCACCCAGTTTGCAGTCATCTGCAAACTTTGTCAGCCATAGTCCTCCTATGTTTGCCTGTACTTCTGAGAAGTAGATGCCAAACAACAGGGGGCCAAGGACTGAGCCCTGTGGGACACCACTTGTGACCGGCTTGGAGTCTGACATGGCGCCAGCAACTCTAACCCTGTGGGTTCTGTCCTTTAGCCAGTTTGCAACCCATCTTGTGATATATGGGTTTACATTTAAGCTGGTAAGTTTCTCTATAATACCCGAGTGGGGTACTGTGTCGAAAGCTTTTGCAAGGTCAAGGTAGGCTGTATGGACTGCCTTTCCCTCATCAATGGCCTTGATGACTGTTTCAAAGAAGTCAACCAAGTTCAAAAGGCATGATCTGCCCTTGACAAAGCCAAACTGGGTCAGTTCCAATGTCTGCAAGTCCCCTATGTCTTTGTTTATGAGTTCCATTATGATCCTCTCCATAGCTTTGCAGACCAGGCTTGTTAAGCTTATGGGGCGGTAATTACCAGGGTCCATAGAGGCACCGCCTTTGTGGAGTGGGACCACAGTTGCCGTACTCCACTCCTTGGGCACGTATCCTGTGGTAAGGCTAAGATTAAACAGCTGCCTTATATGCGGGTTTAGTTCCTCGTTGATTTTGTGTAGCACACAGCTGGGGACACCATCCGGTCCCATTGATGCTGTGTTTTTAGCTTTGGAGAGAGCAGCTTTCACCTGCGCATTTGAGATGTCTGGGAGGCTACACTCCACTGGGATAGTTATCTCTCCTTTTGGGGGGGAGAGGGGGTGAAGTTTGCACTGAACCTGTCTGCCAGTATGTTGGCAATGTCTGTGGGTTCAGTGATTTTTGTATCATTTTGGACTAATTCTGTGCATATCTGGGAGTTTCCACCCAGGTTTCTAACATAGCTGAAGAAGGCCTTATGATTGTCTTTTGAATCTATTGCAATTTTTCTCTCAAAGTTGGCCTTGGATGATTTTATGAGTGCTCGTATTTTTTTACTAATAATGATCAAGGGTGTCTTCTCTTTTATGGATTTTGCTCTATTATGTAACAGCTTTCTCCTCTTATTGTAAAGTTTGTTTATGGCTGGGGTCCACCAGACTGGACGTTTGCCCTTGGTGGAAAGAGTCTTGGTTTTATTAGGGATTGCCTGATCCATGCAGTCCTGGAGGTGTTCGTAGAAGGCATTTGTAAGGGCTTCCGCAGCTTAGATTGTGGTTTCCACTGGCTCGGGGGCCTTGAAGGATACCACACCAGTCTTGAGTAGTGTAAAGTTTGCTTTAGAGAAGTTCTTCACTGTGGTCTTTTTTGTTTGGGGTGGGGGCGGGATGTGTATTTCCAGTGAGATAAGTTTGTGATCTGATCTCACCAATGAGGGATATACTTCCGGTGTGGAGCATTTTGTCCCCATGTTTGTGATGATGAGATCTAGTATATTTTCTCCTCTTGTGGGAACGGTGACTAGTTGTTCCATGGCATTTGAATTTATGAACTCCAGGAACCTTTGGGCTAAAAAGTTGGGGCTTGAGTAATGTTCCCAGTCTATATTTGGGTAGTTGAAGTCACCCAATATAATGGTGTTTGGAGATACATTTATACCCTCCAGTGTCTTCAGGAAGGCTGTGTGGGGTTTCTGAGTTTGAGAGGGTGGCCTGTAGCATGCTACAAATTGTAGAGCAGTTTTGCCTATGGTTAATTGCACCTGGATGGTTTCCGATGCTTTGTGCATTGCCACCAACCTGGAGGTGTGGGTATCCTTGATGAATATGGATACACCCCCTCCTTTTGTGGTGTGGTCCGGGTTTTGGGGCGGGCATGATATGAGGTAAAACCTGATAGTGCCAGGGTGCTCTCAGGAGCCTTGAACCAGGTTTCAGTCACAGCACAGACATCGATGTTCTCCATACTGAGAAGGGCCTCGAGTGCATGCATTTTGAGATTTAGACTTCTGGCATTGAGCAGCATTACCCTTAGTTTCTTCCCATTTTTGTTTTCTAGGGTGGTAGGTTTAGAATTTTTGTCTTGCCTAAAAAAGGCACTATGGGGGTGGCAAGAGCCTTAGCCAATATCTGGAATCCCAGGGGTGACAGGTGCAAGCTGTCCCTTGCGAAGCAGCGTGGCTTGTCAAGCATGTCATCCCAGGCAGACAGACACTGGATCCCCTTTGAATGACACCAGAAATTAAGCCAATTGTTAAAGCTGATAATCTTGTCTCTATGTTGTGGCATCATTCTTGGTGAAGGAAGGATACTGCTCAGGGTCAGGGTCATACCTGCCTGGGCTACATAATCAGAGAGCTCCTCTATGTCTCTTTTCATGTAGTCCAGGGAGGTACGTCTCAGGTCATTCACACCAGCATGGACAATGACTGTGTCATATTTGTACTTGCTGTGGAGTGACTAGAGTGCTTGTGTTATGTGGTGGATTCTAGCGCCCGATAGGCAGCTTACTGTGACCCTCTCCTTGTTCAGCCTGGTGAGTGGGACGTCAGTGTGTCTGACTATGGAGTCACCTATGACAAGTATGTTTGGTGTTGTATTTGGCCTTAAGGGCTGTGACTGCTTTGCACACTGATTTTGTGGTTTATGTGTTGCCTGTGGTGTGTCATGAGGTGGCAGTTGCTTGGATGTCTGCTTTGGAGGCCTCTGCTGTTTAGGTAAATTTTTGCTCAGAGCCTCCGAGTATGACTTTGTGTGTTTATGTGTTTGATTCATCGTTGTGATAGCTTTATGTGAGACTGGTTTTGTGGTGTGTGTAGTTGCCTTCTCCTCCTGTCTGGTCTTGCCAGTCCTGAGTTGAGAGAGCTCAGCCTCCAGTTTTGCTAAATAGCTGCATCTCTCGCAAGTATTTGTGTTATGTGGGAGGAGGAGAGGGTTGTCAGTGTACATGAGGCAATTGTAACATAGCCTCAATATTCCCAAATTCACCAACTGGACAGGAGAGGACGCCAGCATCTGGCCCTTCGACATGCTAGAGAAATTTAGAAGTTAGGGGTGTAACTGAATAAGAGAGGACTTAGTAAGGAAGTGGGTACTCCTGGGGGGGTTTTGCTAGTGAGGGACTTTGTATAATACAGAAGTGCTAAACCTGAAAAGAAGATGCTTTTAAGACAAGTAAAAGCTTTTAGGAACAAGTGCTGCACTTTTTAGTTAAGGGATATACTGTTTAGATTACTAGTAGAGCAGTTCTAAGGGAAAAAATGAAGAACAGACTTTATGGAGCCAGAAAAAGTTTAATCTTGTTAAACCAGCGCTGCCCGATGCTTCTCTAGTGGCAACTCCGCACTAAATTGCGCTAAAGCACTCTAAAGCGTGCTTGATAGCAGGGGCTGGAAAGAGCCAGGAATTGACCCAAAATGGCCAATAAAACTACAGTTTCAAGTCAGTAACCACTCCCACGGGGGGCAGGGAAGCAGCTTAATGTTTTTCACTGCCACTGATCAACAGAGATACTTTCCTTTAGCCCAAGCAAAAATGGCCTCACAGAAACTTACAAAACAGTTCAAGAACAGCAAGCCTGTAACTTGAACTTTTTTAAATCTCAGAAAAGTGGGAAAAAAGCAAGATTTTTTTTTTGTTTTTGTTTTTTCAGAGATAGTAGAGGTTCACAAGTAATATCAAGTTATAACAGTGCAGTAAATGACCCCACACAAGAGTGCTAGGTCAAAGACAGAAAATATGCAAGTTTTCAGAAAAAAACGATTTTAAAATTAAGTGCAAACAGGAAATTCAGTAAACAGCTTTTGGTTGTCCTCTAAATACAGCTACTAATGCAGAAATCAAGTTTAACAAGCCAGAAAATGCTCAAACTAGGCAGCTATGCAGAAAAACTTATCAAATAAACAGAGGAAAAATACTTAAAATCTCAAAAGTGGCTCCTTTCTTCTCTCAGCGTTTTCTCCTCTTGGTGGGTGCTTCACCAACAGCCAACAAGCCTGAAAAGATGCCAAAACCACGAGGCAACTAGGTTTTAACAGAGGAAGATGAAGGAGTTTTGAAAGTGACCTTTTTTGGCCAATAAAACTACAGTTTCAAGTCAGTAACCACTCCCACGGGGGGCAGGGAAGCAGCTCAATGTTTATCACTGCCACTGATCAACAGAGAGACTTTCCTTTAGCCCAAGCAAAAATGGCCTCACAGAAACTTACAAAACAGTTCAAGAACAGCAAGCCTGTAACTTGAACTTTTTTAAATCTCAGAAAAGTGGGAAAAAAGCAAGATTTTTTTTTTTTTTGTTTTTTCAGAGATAGCAGAGGTTCACAAGTAATATCAAGTTATAACAGTGCAGTAAATGACCCCACACAAGAGTGCTAGGTCAAAGACAGAAAATATGCAAGTTTTGAGAAAAAAAACGATTTTAAAATTAAGTGCAAACAGGAAATTCAGTAAACAGCTTTTGGTTGTGCTCTAAATACAGCTACTAATGCAGAAATCAAGTTTAACAAGCCAGAAAATGCTCAAACTAGGCAGCTATGCAGAAAAACTTATCAAATAAACAGAGGAAAAATACTTAAAATCAAAAGTGGCTCCTTTCTTCTCTCAGCATTTTCTCCTCTTGGTGGGTGCTTCACCAACAGCCAACAAGCCTGAAAAGATGCCAAAACCATGAGGCAACTAGGTTTTAAGAGAGGAAGATGAAGGAGTTTTGGAAATGACCCCTTTTGGCCAATAAAACTACAGTTTCAAGTCATTAACCACTACCACGGGCAGAGAAGCAGCGCAATGTTTATCACTGCCACTGATAAACACAGAGACTTTCCTTTAGCCCAAGCAAAAATGGCCTCACAGAAACTTACAAAACAGTTCAAAAACAGCAAGCCTGTAACTTGAACTTTTTTAAATCTCAGAAAAGTGGGGAAAAAGCAAGATTTTTTTGTTTTTGTTTTTTTCAGAGATAGCAGAGGTTCACAAGTAATATCAAGTTATAACAGTGCAGTAAATGACCCCACACAAGAGTGCTAGGTCAAAGACAGAAAATATGCAAGTTTTGAGAAAAAACGATTTTAAAATTAAGTGCAAACAGGAAATTCAGTAAACAGCTTTTGGTTGTGCTCTAAATACAGCTACTAATGCAGAAATCAAGTTTAACAAGCCAGAAAATGCTCAAACTAGGCAGCTATGCAGAAAAACTTATCAAATAAACAGAGGAAAAATACTTAAAATCTCAAAAGTGGCTCCTTTCTTCTCTCAGCGTTTTCTCCTCTTGGTGGGTGCTTCACCAACAGCCAACAAGCCTGAAAAGACACAAAAACCATGAGGCAACTGGGTTTTAAGAGAGGAAGATGAAGGAGTTTTGAAAGTGACCCCTTTTGGCCAATAAAACTACAGTTTCAAGTCAGTAACCACTCCCACGGGGGGCAGGGAAGCAGCTCAATGTTTTTCACTGCCACTGATCAACAGAGAGACTTTCCTTTAGCCCAAGCAAAAATGGCATCACCGAAACTTAAAAAACAGTTCAAGAACAGCAAGCCTGTAACTTGAACTTTTTTAAATCTCAGAAAAGTGGGAAAAAAGCAAGATTTTTTTTTTTTTTTTCAGAGATAGCAGAGGTTCACAAGTAAAATCAAGTTATAACAGTGCAGTAAATGACCCCACACAAGAGTGCTAGGTCAAAGACAGAAAATATGCAAGTTTTGAGAAAAAACGATTTTAAAATTAAGTGTAAACAGGAAATTCAGTAAACAGCTTTTGGTTGTGCTCTAAATACAGCTACTAATGCAGAAATCAAGTTTAACAAGCCAGAAAATGCTCAAACTAGGCAGCTATGCAGAAAAACTTATCAAATAAACAGAGGAAAAATACTTAAAATCTTAAAAGTGGCTCCTTTCTTCTCTCAGCGTTTTCTCCTCTTGGTGGGTGCTTCACCAACAGCCAACAAGCCTGAAAAGATGCCAAAACCATGAGGCAACTAGGTTTTAAGAGAGGAAGATGAAGGAGTTTTGGAAATGACCCCTTTTGGCCAATAAAACTACAGTTTCAAGTCAGTAACCACTCCCACGGGGGCAGGGAAGCAGCTCAATGTTTTTCACTGCCAGTGATAAACAGAGAGACTTTCCTTTAGCCCAAGCAAAAATGGCCTCACAGAAACTTACAAAACAGTTCAAGAACAGCAAGCCTGTAACTTGAACTTTTTTAAATCTCAGAAAAGTGGGAAAAAGCAAGATTTTTTTTGTTTTTGTTTTTTCAGAGATAACAGAGGTTCACAAGTAATATCAAATTATAACAGTGCAGTAAATGACCCCACACAAGAGTGCTAGGTCAAAGACAGAAAATATGCAAGTTTTGAGAAAAAACGATTTTAAAATTAAGTGCAAACAGGAAATTCAATAAACAACTTTTGGTTGTGCTCTAAATACAACTACTAATGCAGAAATCAAGTTTAACAAGCCAGAAAATGCTCAAACTAGGCAGCTATGCAGAAAAACTTATCAAATAAACAGAGGAAAAATACTTAAAATCGCAAAAGTGGCTCCTTTCTTCTCTCAGCATTTTCTCCTCTTGGTGGGTGCTTCACCAACAGCCAACAAGCCTGAAAAGATGCCAAAACCATGAGGCAACTAGGTTTTAAGAGAGGAAGATGAAGGAGTTTTGGAAATGACCCCTTTTGGCCAATAAAACTACAGTTTCAAGTCAGTAACCGCTCCCACGGGGGGCAGGGAAGCAGCTCAATGTTTTTCACTGCCAGCGATAAACAGAGAGACTTTCCTTTAGCCCAAGCAAAAATGGCCTCACAGAAACTTACAAAACAGTTCAAGAACAGCAAGCCTGTAACTTGAACTTTTTTAAATCTCAGAAAAGTGGGAAAAAAGCAAAATTTTTTTTTTGTTTGTTTTTTCAGAGATAGCAGAGGTTCACAAGTAATATCAAGTTATAACAGTGCAGTAAATGTGCCCACACAAGAGTGCTAGGTCAAAGACAGAAAATATGCAAGTTTTGAGAAAAAAACGATTTTAAAATTAAGTGCAAACAGGAAATTCAGTAAACAGCTTTTGGTTGTCCTCTAAATACAGATACTAATGCAGAAATCAAGTTTAACAAGCCAGAAAATGTTCAAACTAGGCAGCTATGCAGAAAAACTTATCAAATAAACAGAGGAAAAATACTTAAAATCTCAAAAGTGGCTCCTTTCTTCTCTCAGCATTTTCTCCTCTTGGTGGGTGCTTCACCAACAGCCAACAAGCCTGAAAAGACGCCAAAACCACAAGGCAACTAGGTTGTAAGAGAGGAAGATGAAGGAGTTTTGGAAAAGACCCCTTTTGGCCAATAAAACTACAGTTTCAAGTCAGTAACCACTCCCACGGGGGCAGGGAAGCAGCTCAATGTTTATCACTGCCACTGATCAACAGAGAGACTTTCCTTTAGCCCAAGCAAAATGGCCTCACAGAAACTTACAAAACAGTTCAAGAACAGCAAGCCTGTAACTTGAACTTTTTTAAATCTCAGAAAAGTGGGAAAAAAGCAAGATTTTTTTTGTTTTTGTTTTTTCAGAGATAGCAGAGGTTCACAAGTAATATCAAGTTAATATCAAGTGAGAACGTTTTTCCCTGTATATATTGGTAATATTTTAGTTTTTTCTTCATTAAATATCAATCCTGAAATATTCTTGAAATCTGTCATCTTATCAAATAATGACTGCATAGAAGAATTTGTCCCTGCTGATGTAATTAAAACATCATCTGCAAAAAGTTGAATTTTAGATATTGTATTTTTGTCTATACCAAATCCATCTATATCATTGCTGTTCCTAATCAAATTAGCCCAACGCTCCATTATTAAAGTAAATAACAATGGTGAAAGTGGACACCCTTGTTTTGTGCCTTTTAACATGGGTATCTTTTGTGAGACATGTGTTCCAATTTTAATGTATGCCAACGTTCCTTTATATAAATGTTCAATTAAATTCACAAATGTATTAGAGAAATTTGTATACTTCAATAAGATAAACAGATAGTCCCAACTTACTGAGTCAAATGCTGAACTAATATCAAGGCTTATGAGTGTCAAATCTTTCTTTTTTCTGTTTGCATAATCGATCAGAGTTAAAGTTCTCCTTATATTATCAAAAATATTTCTATTTGTAATAAAGCCTGTCTGATCTATATCTATTATACTTGGAATGATTGTCTTTAGTCTGTCAGCAAATATATTCATGAACATTTTGTAGTCAACATTAAGTAGTGAAATGGGCCTGTATGATGTGCAACTAGTTGGATCTTTATTGGGTTTCAAGATTGGTGAAATAAATGTGTATTGCCAAAATAGGGGTATTATCAATTCATTTTGAGCTGAAATAAAAACCTTATGTATTAATGAATAGGTACTCTTAGGAAGGATTTTATAAATCTCAGGAATAATACCATCATTACCTGGTGCTTTGTTTAATTTAAGTTTATTTATTTGTGTGATAACCTCTGTATGTGAAATATTTCTATCTATTAATCCAGCTTGTTGTTTATTAAGTTTTTTGTTCATGTTTGTAATTATAAAGTTCTTTATTCTGTCTTTAGATTCCATATTAATGTTATTATGGTTAATGTTATGAAAGTGATTTCTAAATGCATCTAATATTTCTGGTAAACTAGAAACATTCTTCTTTTTCCTTGAAGAGAAAATTTCTTTGATGTGATTTTGTTTATTAAGCCTTTTCGTTTTATTTTTAAGTCTATGTAAGTAGTTGGGACTTATTGAGTAAGACAAAAATTTGTATTTCTCTAATGTTATTTTGACTTTGTGATTTAAAATTTCTTTGTATTTCTCATTTAATTTGTTTATTTCCTCAATGACTTTTTTGTCCATAATATTTTCCTTATTATTATGTTTATATGAGTCTAATTTGTTTTGTATGTCTATTAATTCCCTGTCCCAAGTTTTCCTTTTGTTATTATACCATCTGATACTTTGTCCGTATAAATAAGATTTTAGAGCATCCCAAATGTAAATAATGGAGACATCAGGTGTAGTATTTAAGTCCAAAAAATGTTGTACCTCTGTAAGTATATAATCTTTATAATCTTTTAGTTGGGTTAGGTATGCAGGTATTCTTTTGATCTGAACATTATGAGTAATATTTACCATAAATTCAAAGACAATTGAATTACGATCCGATATACGGCATGAAATGATCTTAGAATTAGTTAAGTCAGTTACCAGTTGGTTAGAAATAAAGACTCTATCTATTCTTGAATAAGTTATATGTCTGTTAGAAAAAAAGGTATATGGTAATGATTTAGAATCTGTCTGATTATTAATATCATTCAAATGATATAGATTAATGAAATCCTTTAAATGTTTTGCACTAGATGTGATTTTCCTTTTCCTATAGTAGTAGTATCTTTTCATGTAGGATACAGTTAAAATCTCCTGCTAAAATAATATCTCCTTTAGAAAATGATATAATCTTATTGAGATGATATTTCACTGTATTAGTGACAATTCCTGGTATCCAGTATACATTAATCAATGTATAGATTTTCCCATTAATCTGTATTGTAACCAGGCAAAACATTCCTTTGTCATCTTTATAAGCCTTAATAATTTTAGGTGTGGGCATATTTTTGTTCCATAAAATAGCCACTCCTCTTTTCTTCTGTGTGTGTTCTGAGCTAACCAAGATTGTATATTTATTAGTGGCTAATTTATCTATATATTTTTTCAGGAGATGTGTTTCCTGATGGAATATTAAGTTGGCTCTATGCAGATTAATATATCTCATTAAACTTCCCCTTTTACATGGGTTATTCAATCCATTAATGTTTAGAGAAATTCCTTTTAAAGTTACCATTTAACTTTTATAAACATATAAAACATATAATCAGAATAGCATTTACTAAAGTAAGTATTATTATGTCTCCTCCTTTAGGTATTATATTAATTATAGCTGCAATTAGTGAAAATCTTATGAAATTTAGTGAAATTTTAACTTTTATTTGTAGTGACAGTGAATTTATAAAATGTGATGTGGATGTCAAAACTATGTACACATGACAAAACTCATATGAAAATATTGTTTGGATTAAACATTGCATCCAGCCTGGAGTTGAAAACTCCAACTTCAAGTAGCAAATACCACTCAAGTTATCTCCCTATCCTAAGCAGCAGTACCCCAGCTGCCACCAAAATTAAATAAATACTATTTTTTTATTAACTAAGGTTAAGCTCATTATTTTGATTATCTATTATAGCAGGACTTAAACAATTAATATAACAGCTTCTTATTTTACAGTATAATAAATAAAAGAAGAGCAATTATGTAATTAATGTAATAATTAGATATGAAAGTTAAGAAATAAGTTATTATAACATTTACACTAACTAATCTCTATGATAATATATAAGAAACTAAAATAGAACTTATAATCAATATCACTAACATGTATTATGTATATCTAATATTTGTTTACTTTAAAACTTATACAATAAATGACTCATTATAAATCATCTTTGAGAAATAGAAACATTACCAACATTATTCTTGAGAATACCCTTGTATTATCATATTAAAACTTTTATAGTCATCTTAACAATGTTATGTATATCTATTCTATATAATGTGTATATTATCATAAAAGCATTCTAACAATCCTGAAAGAGAGAGCAGAGGATAGAGGAAAAAAAAATACCCTTTTAGTTGTTTAATATAAACTTGTAGTGATAGGTTCTTATTATTTGTTTATGTTCATTTGAATTTAATAACATTTATTATCTAAGGCTACTATGTCTCAAAATATTATTTGCATTAGAATATTCATATTTTCTGCCATAACAGTACTATTAATAGTTTTAAAACTTTAAACTACATGTACTACAAACTTCCTTCTCTTACTTGTTCTTACCATTTAAATAAAAATTATTATTCTTAGTATATGAGATAAAAGAAACAGACTACAAAGCAATGTTGATCTCTAGTTATGCATGAATCATTGTGATGAAAGCCTGCTATATCTCATATATCTGCACTGCAGCTTAGAATGTATCACATGACACTTTCTTCTGAAATAAAATCATAGTAATGCACATACTTTGTTAAAATAAATGCATTATAATGTTATATATCATTAAATTATATGCACCTATATGCATTGAAATGCAGCAACTATATAAGCTTTCAGAGTCACATATGCATGAGTTTAGCTACTATGCATTCTAAGCTATTTCATTTGTTTACTATGGCATATTAAGACATTAAAAATCATTATAACTTTTACATTTTATAAGTAACATCTTAAATAAGTAAGTTATTATAAAGAAAAACTCACATTTTGTTGTCATAAAGTTCGTTTTTCATCACAATACCGCATTTACAGCAGTTCTACTTCCTGAAACTGGTTTACTTCTTGAATTTGCGACGTGTCTGTGTGAAATCAGGGGTCAAAGTTCAAAACGGCTGCTTTCAGCTTCTCTGTGCATTTGCTGAATGTTGAAGCTTTTAAATCGGCTCGAGGACACTATTCACGAGGATACCTATAACTAAAATTGTCTCTTATAACATTCTGGCGGGAATTTTAGTAAAAGTAAGTGATAAACATTCATTTTGAATGTAAAAGGATTTATACAGTGTAAAACCTTCTCAAAGCACTCCACAAGTCATTGCAATCTCTATGGCAGTGAAACCAAGCCTTAAATTATCTAACATAAACATTTCTTAAATTTATGTGTCCCATTTCATTTTCTCATTCAAAGTATGTTACAGACACACATCAGTATTATTAGAACCTTGTTACTTCTTAAAAAAAAAAAAAAACATATCTAGATATATATTTACTTGCTGTTTCTTTTAGTAAAGTAAAACCTGAGACACATTACTTACAACTGCTTTAGTTCTAGTCAGCTACAGTTATATCATAACTTATTATTTGATATTATGTGTTTAAGCAATTTTAAATATAGTATAATATAAAGCAGTTTTATTTAAACAGCATAAATAATTTTAAAGAGATATTTTATTTTTCCCCCTTTTTCCTTCTTTTCATCTTCCCCCCTCTCTGCCCTCCCTCCCCCTTCCATATATGTTTAGTTTAAATAGAGTGCTATTATTTAAAATAAAGAAAGAAAAAAAAATATATAACATATTACTAACCTTAGATCTCTTAATTACAGAAGAGAAACAAGTTGAGTTATATCAGGTAATTTGTTCCTCATGTAAGTTTGATTATCCATAAAACAAACTTCAGTTCTTGCACATTAGTATAACTTTGCACAAATCATTAAGATATTTATGGTTTTCTTGTAGATGCAGAAACTGTAATTAAAAAGTTCAAAGAAATATAAAGCATGTCATTTGTTTTTTAGTCTCTTTTGTTTCTCTGATGTCTTCCAAGATGTTCCTGTTGCCATTCTTTTTAACAAAAGACTTGCCCATTCCATATCCTCTATTTTGTCTAGTATTTTATTTTTTTTAATGTATACCAAAGCAGAGTCCAGGTCTTCAAAAATTTTAGGGCCATCAGGTAAAAAGATTTTCAGTTTGGAAGGAAATAAAAGATGAGTTTTGAACTGTGCTTTCTTAAGCTCTCTTATTAATGGTAAAAAGACCTTTCTTTTTGATATTACCAAAGAGGAATAGTCATTGTCAAAGCGCACAGTTGTTTCATTAATTTTTATAGGTGATTTAGCCCATGCAGATTTTAATACCATCTCCTTGTCATAAGATGAAAATCTTACAATAACTGATCTAGGATAATTTTTATTTGTATTAGAAATGGATAAAGATCTGTGGGCTCTTTCAATGCCAAAAGAAAATGCCTCTGACAGATCAAAAGTTTTGGGAAGCCAAGTGTTTAAAAAAGATGTAATATTGTTACCTTCTATATTTTCTGGCAGCCCAAAAATCCTTATATTGTTATGTCTGGATCTGTTTTCCAAGTCATCTAGTTTGGATTGAAGGTGGGTGTTTTGTTTCAATAAAAATTCAGTGTTCATTTATTCTTCCTTAATTCTGTTGTCCATATCATTAAGTGCCTCTTCTATACCTGTTATCTGGGATTTCTGATGTTGTAAATCTTGGTGTAGCATATCCATTTGTTTTGTGTTTTTCTCTATAAAGTTGTCAATTTTAACATCCAGTTTATCCATTTTAGTTGTTAGTTGCTGTATAGTTGATAATAATGTCTGAAGCTCTTTCTTAATGCTGGAATCCTGACTGTTAGCCTTGCTGGAACTCATTCTGAACAGAAGTGATGAGAGAATTTTCCAAAAGGATTTCTGACAGGAAAGTCAGTTAAATTTTCTTTCTTTTTTGAATATTATTATAAGTAATGATAGTCCAAACGTTTTTAGAAAGAAAATTATTCCATTAGTTGAGTTTTGAAGTACTAATTTCCTGTTAATGTAGTTATGTTGGTGGAGCTGAAGTATTCTGCTGCTACCCTGTGTTCATCCTTGGCCACGCCCCCCTCCCCAGCTATTTTTTGAAACTCACAGCAGATGCTATTGCCATCCCAGTCTCCACTCTCATAAACAGATCAATTGTTGAAAACTATTTGCCCAAACTCTGGAAAATATCCTATGTTACACCCCATACATAAAGGCGGGACCTCCACTGAACTTAATAACTACAGAACCATTGCTTTACTCTCCCCCCTGGCCAAAATCCTAGAAAAATGCATCCATACCCAGATGCTAAACTATCTCCTAGACAGCAACATCCTGTCACCTACTCAGCATGGTTTCAGACCGGCCCATAGTACCACTACAGCCCTCCTCTGCTTCACAGACACAGTAAATCATCTCAAAAATGAAGGCCTACAGGTGTTAACTCTATTTTTGGATATGTCCAAAGCATTTGACACAGTCTCATACCAAATCCTGCTAAACAAACTAAACCAATATCATCTATCAAATTCCACTCTTACCTGGTTCCAAAGCTACTTAACTGACAGGTACTAAGCTGTGAAATGGGAAAATTCTCTCTCTCCTCAGCTGCCCATAACTATAGGAGTCCAACAGGCTTCTATCTTAGGACCACTACTATTCACACTCTTCACAAATGACCTCCATACCTCCACACAGCATGCATCTATCATTCAGTATGCAGATGACACTACCTTAATCTGTGCTGCACAAAACATTCCTACCCTCCTGCAAACAACTCAACTAGCATTCTCTGACGTTGAAAACTACCTTACCAAAGCCCAACTTATCCTCAATCCAAAGAAAACTCAGCTTATGATTATAACCAGTTCTAACAAAATCACTGATAACAGTCAATTCACTATCTACTCCAAAAATGCTACTCCAATCACTCCACTGGCAGAGGCTAAGCTATTGGGAATAACCATAGACTCCCACCTAAAATGTGATAGTCATCTCAACTTAACTATTAAAAAAGTACATGCCAAACTGGGATCACTCTACCATATCAAACCATTTCTTACCAACAACACAAGATCAGCCATTGCTCGCTCCCAACTTCTATCCACCCTACTATATGCATATCCCATTCTGACTAATCTCAACAAAACTGAACTAAGCAAAATGGAAGCCTGCTATAACAGAATTGCCCACTTTGCTGCAAATTGCTCATATAGAACTCATCACTGTACTGCTTTGAGACAGCTCCACTGGCTTGAACTGCCCAACCTCCTAACTTACAATCAGCTCTGCCTCTGTCATTCTATCTATTACCTCCCCAGTAAGTGTCCTGCCTTCATAAACCTAGTACAACATCACTCAGCCAAAAGACCTCTTAGATCATCAAGCAAACTACTACTAGAAGTCACCAACAGCTACAATAGCTTTGGAGATGCACTATATAGTAGTTCAGTGGCTAAAAAATGGAACTCTGTCCCCACTAGCATTCAAACACATCATCCAAAGCCTCCTTTAAAGTCCTCATCAGGCAACATCTCAAGCAAAGTTGGCAGTGCCATGATTGCCCCCAGACTAGTGAAAGTGAATAAGGTATACATACTAAATCTAGAGTACTTGATAATAGTTTTCAATCCTACACACAAACACTGGCTAATCTACAATGTATGTACTGTACCTGTATACTATGTATGTATTCTACTTATGTTCCAAATTTCAGCTGTACTCCACAAATCTATTAATTACCTTTATTTTTAAATTAATATTTTTTTGTTTGTTCACTCCACTGTAACTGTTGATGTGCTGCATACCACTGTAAAAACATGTCTTTTGTAATCTGTGTGTATACTGATCAAGATTAACTAAATGTATCTGAAATTTTTCTTTGTGGAGCTTTTCTCCCTGGGCCTCTGCTGAAAAAGGGCCTTTTCGGCTTAGTCAGACATCCCTGGTTAACAAATGTAAAATAAAATAATATATATATATATATATATATATATTTTTTTTTTTTTTTTTTTTTTTTTTTTTCAGGATAAAAATATCAAAAACTGAAGCTAAGAAGGCTCAACTGCCAAGAAATTTTGACAATGGGTGGTGGAGAGAAGGAAGTTAGACAGTAAGGGGTTAAATTAGTTAGCCTGATGGAGAACATGAGCAAAGCCTATATTTGGTGAAATATTCCTTTAGGGACTGTTTAAATGAATGTATATCATTGATGGACAGAATATGCTGAGGTAGAGAATTCCAGTGTTTGAAAATTATATGTGAGTATAAGGAAAAGCTGTAAGAGTTTTGGGTTTTGTTAATCATCAACAATGCATTATCAGCAGACCTAAGAGATTTTAGGTTAATGTATGTCTGGACAAGGTTAGACAGAGCTGGGCAGTTGTCAGGTTTGTATAAGACTGTACAGGCAGTTAGTAGCTGAGTCAGAGTAAGCAGGTGATGGAGCTCTAACCAGTGCAGCTGGAGAAGGGCAGTGCAATGGTGAGATCTTTGAGACTGATTAGTGCCAAAATTGGCTATTCTGTTATAGCAAGATTCAAGGCTATTCAACTCAAATGTGTGAAGATTCTGGCTGTTGTGAGTCTGACTTGGTCAGTAAGATATGATTTAGCCCTGTAGAGAGAACCCAGTTTGAAATGAAACTTTTTAATTTTTAGTGCAAGGTGTTTGTCAAACTTAAGTCCACTATCAGTTGTGACACCAAGAAGTTTTCTGTGTTCAATGGGTTCTACTTTTGTGCCATTGGAGGAGGAAATATAGATAGGTGGTTGGTTGGTTGGCTGTTTTTGGGGTAATATAGAAGACCATAAGCTTAGTTTTATTGGGGTTAAGTATAAGCTGATGGGCTGTTAAGTAGTTTTCAATTTTGTGCAGGGCTGCCTGAGTTTTGTCAGCATATTGTATGATTGAGGCTGGATTTGATGAGGAGTGTAGGTCACTGGTAAACATTGTGAATAAAAGTGGACCAAGGATAGATCCTTGTGGGACTCCTACACATATAGGGAGCTGAGATGAGAGTTTATTGTCCCATAAAGTGGCTTGTTTCGTATCTGTCAGGTAGCTATGAAAGCAGCCCAGGGCTTCAAAGCTGCAGTTGTAGAAAGCCCATTTATTGAGAAGTATTTGATGAGATACAGTATCAAATGCTTTTGACATATCTAGTAAGGTAGCAGAGACTAGTTGTTTTTTTGTTTTTGAGTAGATTTACTATATTAGTAAAGCTAATTAGAGCTGTTCAGGTACTATGCCTAGGTCAAAAGCCACATTGTGTATTAAATAATAGATTATTTGACAGAAGGTGGTCTAAGATCTGTTTTTGTATACATTTTTCTAAGATTTTGGCAAGTGGTGAAAAAATGGCTATGGGTCTGTAGTTGGATACATCAGTAGAGGAGATATTTTCTAGAGGAGTGGTACATACTGTGCAGAGAAAGAACGGTTAATGAGAATAGATATAGGGTAAGCGATGGAAGTAGCAGCTAGTTGTATAAAGTCACCAGGTAGCTGGCCTGCAGCTAGTGTGCAAGGTTTTTGTTTAGAAAGGGGATTTTTAATATAACTTGTTGGGTTAGGTTTGAGACAGAGGAGGGTAGAACTGTTGTTGGAGGTTTGAGGTATGGACAGAGGTGTATTAGTGGTTCTGTTTAGTAGAGAGCTTATTGAGTTAATAAAATGAGAGTTAACTTGAGTTGCTATGCAATCATTTGGGTTGGTCAGAGTTTGGGCAAGGGTAGTGTTTTTTCCTGAGTTGAGAAGGAGGTTGATTGTTTGCCAGAATCTTTTGGGAGTTTTCTCGTATTTTTGCAGACTTATTTGGCAGTAGGTTTTTTTGTCTTGTTTAATTAGTTTTTTGGTTTGATTTCGAAGTTATTGGTAGGTAATAAGATTTTCTTTACTTCTATTATTCTGAAAGAGATATCAGGCTCTCTCTCTTTGTTTTAGTAGAAGAACTGTGTATTTTGACAACAATGGAAGCTGTTTGGATTTGGTACACATTTTTCTAACTGTGGCTAGAGGGAGGTGGTATAAAGGGCTAGGAGTAACAGAGCTAACAGGACAGGGAGAGTGATGATAGGCTTTATTAGAGGCATAGTAAAGAAGGTAGATTGTAGTTAAGGTTTGGGGTGATAGATTGTAGATAAAGTAAAGAAAATCTTATATAGAAGAATCAGAAATAAGACTTGAGGTAATGGATAAAGTGAGATTGAAAATTATAGGTGGAGTGCTGAGGGAGGATAGAGATAAGGGGAAGAGCCTGTCTAGGAATAAAACAAATT
This sequence comes from Protopterus annectens, assembly GCF_019279795.1. Classification (NCBI taxonomy): domain Eukaryota; kingdom Metazoa; phylum Chordata; order Ceratodontiformes; family Protopteridae; genus Protopterus; species Protopterus annectens. The sequence continues at coordinate 1,867,945,508 of NC_056726.1, read as the reverse complement.
GATCCTGGGGTGAGTGGGAATGAGGGTAGGTAGAGGAGCAGGCAGCACCTGGAGCTAGGAAAGCAATAGCAGAAATGATCCTACAGAACAAAATCAGTATCAGTGGAGACACTAACGCAGTAAGTCAGGAATAGAGGAAAAATAGTAAATGATGGCTTTACAATAAAGACAAATGAAAGAAGTGCTTGCACTAGCTTTTGAAAGTCAATAAGAATTTCATGCATTAGTATGTGAAGGTCCAAGGGAAAAGCCTGGTAGTAAGCTAGAGGGTTGCAGGTATCCTTTCATTAGGGAATTATAAGCACTGGGTCCAAACACACTTCTGAGGAACAGGGTCACCAGATTATAAGAAGTATTGAAGGGAGTCACTGGAGGGAATTTTGTTAGTCTGAAACAATGAGTGGGGCTATGAGAGGGTTGTATGCAGCTGTTGCTCCTGGCTTAGTGGGTGCTAGGATGCTACATTTAGCTATTTTGTCAATATTTGTAAAGTACAAAGTAGCTTAAGTGTAAACATTTAGGAGCACGTTCACCATGAAAGAGGTACCTACATTCACTTGTAAAGTAAAGTAGTGTCCTGGCAATGTTATAATAAAAGCCATTGCAGCATGAACAACTGGAAGGCTGTCTAAGAGAGCACTTTCCATTTTTTTTGGGGGGGGCAAATGTATGAGGTCACTGTTTTTTGTTCACTTGTAAAGTAAAGTAGTGTCCTGTCAATGTTATAATAAAAGCTGTTGCAGCATGATCCACTGGAAGGCTGTCCAGGAGAGCACTTTCAGTTTTTTGGGGGGCCAACAAATGTATGAGGTTACTGTTTTTTATTCATTTGTAAATAAAGTACAGTCCTGTTAATGTTATAATAAAAGCCATTGCAGCATGATCTGCAGGAAGGATGGCCAGGAGACCACTTTCAGTTTGGGGAGGGCTGCCGAATGTATGAGGTCACTGTTTTTTATTCACTTGTAAAGTAAAGTAGTGTCCTGTCAATGTTATAATAAAAGCCGTTGCACATGATCCACTGGAAGGCTGTCTAGGACAGCACTTTCAGTTTTGGGGGGTGGGCCACCGAATGTATGAGGGCACTGTTTTTTCTTAACAAACTATAGGCTTAAATCTAGTCATAGGGCACACAGTCACAGACAGGAACATCCAGCTGCAGAAAGGATTATTTTGACATTATCTCATAAATTATATTATCTTGCTATGTTAGCTCATAAATCAAACTTGGCAATAGAATGATTAAAAATGAACCCGTATTCTTTAGCACCAAATTATATGCATAGTTTAGCAACAGGAATTAAAATGCATTCAAAAACTAAAAAATATTGTAAAAATAAGACATGAAGAGATGAAATAAGACTAAATAAGGATTATAAGATCGTCATGTCTATTATTACAGATAGAATATAGAAATCATTTCTGATATTGGAGACATTCTTGATGTTTTTAAATATCATTATAATATTCATAATAAAGTTGTTCATTCAGATGTTAACTCTTCAAGTTTAAATTTAGAATTCCTTAATATTAAGAACATACCATCTGAATTAAAAACTAAACTTCAAACACATATTTCACATAAAGAAATTGTAGATACAATTAAACAAATTAAAAACCAACAAAGCTCCAGGAATGGATAGAATAAGAATAGACATTTATAAACGTTTTCCTCTTTCCATTACTTCATTTTTTCATAAGATTTTGATTGGAATTCAAACACAAAAAAAGATTCCTCCTTTTTGGAAATATTCATTAATCACCTTTGTCCTAAAATAGAATAAAACCCCTCAATTCTGTGGGTCTTATAGACCTATCTCTCTTCTAAATAATGATTATAAGATCTTCATGTCTATTATTACAGATAGAATAAAAGAACCTTTAACTCATATACTTAATGAAAACCAAACAGGTTTCATAAATAATAGACAACCTCATGGCAATATTAAAGGAATATTGACACTTATAGATTTCCTATATAAGGGAAATGAAGAAGCCTTGATAATTTTATTAGATATTAAAAAGGTATTTGACTCCTTAAATTGGGATTATTTATTTAAAGTTTAAATGTATTTGATTTCTCCGCATTCATTTATTTGTCTTTTAAAGAATATGATAACAGTTTATGTTAAGCTAGGGCCTTTTACTTCTGAATCCATTCCTTTAACTAAAGGTGTTAAACAAGGTTGCCTATTATCTTCAATTTTATTTTCTTTTGCTATTGACATTTTTGCCATTCTAATTCAAAATAATTCAAAGATTAACGGTCTTTATCAATATTCTTCCAAAATTATGCTATATGCAAATAACATTTTACTAACATTACCTAATTCAAGACTAACTCTCTCAGAATTGGTATCTTAAACAATACATAAACACAGATCGAATTACAGCTGATGAACTCAATCTAGCCAGGCATGCTTCCAAGTTATTTTAGGAGAATAAACCCAATCCTCCATCTACAATCACATATTTTCCTCTTTCAAAAGTTGAATAAAACCACCAAAGTCTTCCTTTTGGTTTTCAAAATCTTTATTTTTGAAGAACCTACCTATGTTGGACATTCTTCAAAAATAAACTTTTTGAAAACCAAAAGGAAGACTTTAGTGGTTTTATTCAACTTTTGAAAGAGGAAAATATGAGATTGTAGATCGAGGATTGGGTTTATTCTCCTAAATTGACTTGGAAGCTTGTCCAGCTAGATTGAGTTTGTCATCTGTAATTCAATCTGTAATTCAATCTGTGTTTGTGTATTTTTTAAAATTAGTATTGCTTTTGTGACTCAAGCTCATAGAAGCCTTGGGGTATAGTCTCACAACTTCAGAATCCTCAGTGCTTATTTTCTGATTGATTTAAGAATTGGAATCTTCAATATATTTGTTTCAGTATATCTCTGGTGTTCAGTTTAATCAATATAAATCTAAATACATAGTGCTAAACAAAAAGAAGACAGTACAAATTTGCAAAAATCATATTATAGGGAAGCAAACATATTCCCTTGATTTAACAAAGTACAAAACTGAATAAAATAAAACATAGCTGCAAGGCAGGAGAAACAACCAGTATTATTTATTCCACTAAAACACAAGTAAGTCAACAATGGCACTATTAAGCTTAGGAAAAATTATAATTGCCAATTCAATGGCACTGTTTATATAGATTTATGTAAATTATGCCCGGGGTATTATGTGGGCAAAATGTAGCAAAAACTAAGACAGCACATTTATCAGCATTAGCATGATTGAAAAAAAAAAAAAACAGAAGATTACTAATGCGCTTTTCAAGCATGTGGCTGCTAATGATAATCATAGTTTTGGGTTCTGTGCATTGGAACAAGCTGAGCAACATCCTAGGGGGTGGCCCTTGGTCCATTATTTTTGAACAAAGGGAATTATGGTGGCAAATTTTCCTTAATGCTTTGGCTTCACCAGGTTTAAATGAGGTAGTTAGCATCAGTAATTTGTTAAAAATGAAGGCCTATGCCAAATGATTTGTGGTTTTAATTGTAATATCATATTGTTTTTTATGTCAAACGTTAGTTAAATATTATATTGATTTATTCAGTGTTATACATATAGTTTGCATATTTTAAATTAATATTAGCTTAATTGTTTGATGTCACGCATGTCACGTGATTTGCAGAGAGTATTTAAGTTGTCATGTGATGATTCAATATGTCTGAAGAAATCTTTACATATGACAAAAGTACTTACTTGTATTTTAGCGGAATAAATCTTTCTGATTGTCTCTCCTGTCTGGCGGATGTCTTTTGTTGTATTCCCTTGATTACCTGACTATAGTTCTACTTAGTTTTGCAGAAGAGACAATATCAGCTAATTATAATAATATTATAAAAACAATAAAAATATTACTGATTAAAGGAATAAACTTTTCATTTCCTTTGAAGACAGACTTCAAGTAATGAAAATGATACTTCTACCCAAAATAGTATATACAGCTAAAGCACTTTCTACTTGTCCAGATAAACATCTTACTAATGACATAAATAAGCTCTTATTAAAATTCCTATGGTTCCCCAATATAAACAGAATAGTTTTTCTTCATCACATCAGACCATGGGATCAAAGAAGGATTAACTTCACAGATTTTGAAATCTACTTTAAGGCTTCAGTATTCAAAATCATCTTGAATTGGGTAGATCCAATTTCTAACTGGAAATCTTTACATTTAATAATTTTATAAAATGATAATAATATTTAAGCTAAGTTCTCCTTAAAATTCAAACTAATAAATTCTGACACTTTTTTGTTATATTACACAATTTAATATTTCTACACCTACAAAACTGTATTTCATAAACTCTATATTTAACAATTTCAAAAAAAAGGTTCCTGCTAATATTGATACTAATATCTGGTTTGAAACTTCAATCCCTTCAGTATCACCATTTTTTGATAATGTTCATAATAACATATTTATTTCCTGAGAAACAAAAAAAAAAAAATCATTTGCTGATATCATTGCCTTAAAGACCTCAGAATTAGAGAAATTCATCTTATAAAGGATTTTGATTTTGGTTCTCTTGATTGGTTACTGTTACAAAGTATGCTAGCTTATTCACATGATCTTTGCAAAATCCTTGGTAAATATTTTTTTAAAGGAAACCCTTAAGTTAATAAGCTATTTATATGAAATGATCTACAATAAATCAAAAACTGGAAGTCTAACTTCAAAATTATATAAAACCCTAATAAATTACAAGATAAAACCACAAGATAAATATTGGAATCATATTACTATGGGTCATATTTCTTGTACCTCTCATGAGAACAAGTCTCAAATGTTATCATCGTCTGTCAATTTACATCTTGTTCACAATATTAGTATATATTTACCTGAAATATTTGCATTGAGCATTCCTAACCTCAAATAAATTTGCTAAATTTAGCGAAACAAGAATATCTCTTGTTGGAGATGCATGCAAGAATATAAAGTTGATTGGCTTCATATGTTTTAAAACTGTCCAATATTAAAACAATTTTGGTGTGACCTAGATGACTTTTTAAAAGCTTTGTTCTCTGATTCATTTTTATTATCAAAATATTTAATCTTATTTAATGTTAATGATGGCCATGTTTTGGATAAGGTCAGTCTTTCTCTACTTTGGACTACTTTTCTGGTTACAAGGAAAAGCATAACTAGCAAATGGAAATCCACTAATGCACCACTTTTTGAAGACTTTTTATCATTTCTAAAAGAAACAGCTTATAAGGAACCCAAAGTTAAAGAACATAGGATCCATCCATAACCAAGTGTCAACAATTCTTCAAAGAAAGTTATATCTCTGATTGGCATTTGCCAACTAGATATGGATGCTCTTCAATAAGAAATTGAAGTTGTTCATATATTTTCTTTTGTTTATCTAGGAATCTGATATTTAATTCTATTTCAGGCCTTTGTACATATTGTAAGCAGTTTGCTTTTTTGCATAATAATTTAATTTATACTATTAATTATATTGGTATAATGTGTTCATTCATTACTTTGTTAATAGGAAAAATACAAATGTCTTTGAGTAAAATAAGTTTTAAAAATAAAACTTGCTGCACCATAATTCTAGTTGTCACATGTGTGCATTGTAAAATGATTTCAAAATGCATCTATTACAATTTTTAGTGGTTATAGTTGAGCATCAGATTAGTAAATTATATATTCTGCATATTGAGAGTCAGTTAAACAAAAGACATCCCAATGTAGTACATTTTCATGGTCACATCATTATACTCCCAGAACTATACTATGTCTCATATTTTGACTGCCTGCAAAGCCTCTCAAATCTCATATTTGCACAAGTTGCTGTCAACACAGTCGGTGCATTATACTGTGTCTCTACAGGTTTCAGGCCATTTACCTAGTGCCCATTATTCTAAAGGTGTTCATGTTCATTGAGTTACAAAGCATTACCTTCTTTATCCCTTAACAGACATTATATAAGCTTTCTAGTAGTAAAGATAACACCTGCTTTGGCATAGTCCTCTTGAAATTGACATCTATAGGTTCATAGGTATATACTACATTATCAGTTTGCAGACAGTTATAAGTCTAGCCCAATAACTAAAGGTCAGAATCAAATCCTCTACCTTGTATCTGTGAATTAAAGACCTTAACCATTATGTCAATCCCACCACAGAGCTAACTCAGATGTTCATCATATTGATCACTGATGTAGTAGCCTTTGCTGTATGGGTTATATAATGCCAAGGATATAAGAGTCTTCCAAGTTCCAAATTCTCAGTGCCCCTTCCATGCATCCAAACTGTGAAGTGGCTTAAGCTAAACTGACTAAAAGTTAAGTTTGGGTGGAAAGCTTTCAGAGCTCTAGTGTTTTAATAGACTGTCTTGACACTGTAACTTATTTTAAACAGAGCACTCTTTTTTTCTCTCAGTTTAAAAGTAGTGTTAACTAGCTGAAAGCATATTTCCGGTGGAAAAATTGTGTTTAGTTTTCCTTAGTGGAGCTGCCATAGTATTTTCCTATGTTTTCTTTCTATAAAAGTAACTTTTGTGGACTGATAGTTTTATTGGTATTTACTGCTTATCTTCCCTGGGAAAGATGCACCATTTTCAACTTGAAAATGGAACAGACTACAGGCTGCATGGTAGGTCCTTCTTTCAGCCACAAAAAGAAAAAGTTAAGCAAGCAACCTTTGCCACCACAGAAGGCTAGCAATTTGCCTCAGCCACAGGTGGGTGACTCTGCTGTGGCCATTTGTTGTTCCTTAGACCTCTCACCTTTTACCCAGATCCCTCTGGTGTAACACCTACAGTCACTCTTGACTGGGTGATAACCTCATCCTCTGCAGCTGTTGGAGTCCCTTCTGTAGGCAAGATATAGCCACTCTTGTCTGTCCTGGGATATAGAATAGGGACGGTTTCCCTATTTTGCCAGAATACTGTGCCCATCCCTGGGAAACAACAGCTGCCATTAGTAACATGGCTGGCCACATTCTTCCTGTCAAAAAGAAACAGAAAATCAAGCCTGTATCTAAACCTCCTCAAATTTCTTTAGACAGGAGTAGTTTACTCGGTCTGACTCAGGTTTTTAACTTGAGCTACTGATATTTCTTGTAAAGAAGATTCTAGTAAAAGAAATAAGGATTCTTCTTTTCCTAAAGAGATTCAAGAGTCTGAATCTGAACAGGAAGATGCATGAATGGATTATTTTTTTTCTTCAAAACTCAGTGGAGAGCACAGTTTCTGAGTCTCCCCATGGGTAAGAAAATAGGGGGTCTTCCAACAATATTTGATCCAACTGTGAGGAGTTCCAAAGGTACACCTTTTGGCCTTCTCATTGAACAATAAATTTACATGATTATCTTCCTGGACTATGTGCAAGAAGGCCTGAAAGACAGATACCTTTCCTTTTCTTGGACAGGAATATTCCTTTATGCTTTTCCACCATTTCGACTAATATCCAGAGTACTTTTGAAGATTCAGAAGGAATCCCCCAAGATCATTATGGTGGCTCCTTTATAGTCTAGGCAACTGTGGTTCTCCCTTCTTTTGGAAATGACTAGGAGTAATTACCACAAGCTTCCTTACAAACTGCATCAACTACACAAGAACAGGGCTGTTTGATACACTCTAACATTAATCATTTCCAATTGACTGCCTGGATGATAAGGGCTTAATTCTTTTTAGGCAGGGTTTACTAAAAATGTGCAGCAATGTACTAATGGAAGTAAGAAAGCCTTTTAATAGAAAATCATATATTAGCAAATGGAGAAGGTTTTATAGTGGATGCCAACAACATAATCAGCACCCATTCAGGGCTAGTTGTTCTTTGGTTTTACTAAGTTGTGTAAGTTACTATCCTATGTACTTTCTAATTATTCTTTCAAGGTTCATTTATCAGCCATTTCAGCATGTCTGCCTACAGATCCTCCTCTTTCAAGGCAGTCTCATATCAAAATGTAATGGAAAAGGGGTTTGCATAAGGGGCCACTAAGCAAATCAGTGGTGCCTCCTTGGGATGCTTTTTCTGTGTTACTGAAGCTAATACTTACACCAACTGAACCAGCTAACCTGGCTGACTTGCAATTTTTAAAATGGAAAACAGTTTTACTGATTGCTGTGATGTCTGCAAAAAAGGGTATCTGAGTTGCTATCAACCCTAGCTTAGTCTCCATTGGGACAGGTTTCTTTGAGAAATAATCCTTCTTTCAGGCCTAAAGTGGTAACAGAGTTAAATTTACACTGTGCTATCCATCTCCTCATTTTTTTCTACTGAATCTATAAAAGGGCAATTCATGACTTGGATGCCATGGACAACTCAGGTATATCACTCAGATCTTGAGATATAGTGTTTATTTATTCTGAAGGTAAGAGGAAGGGAAAACCTTTGTCAAAACAGAATATATCCAAATGGTTGTCTAAGGCTATTACCTTTTGTTATCCTCACTAAAACAAATATATTTCAGGCAGGGACAAGGCCTTCTCTACCAGTCCCTTGGCTTCATCTGGGGCTTTCTGGAAAGGGTTGAATTTTAGAAATATTCTAGAATCTGATACTTGGTCCTCTGTACATACTTTTACAAAACACTATAAGCTTGATTCCTTCTTCAAGTCCAGATCAAACTTTGTTAGGACTATTCCCCATGGATTCCTTGAGTCTGCTCCTTCCACATCCTAAGTGTAGTAAGCTATGGTAAACTACCAATATGGCTAAGCTACTGTAGCTGTGATCAATTAATGAACATAGTACAGCTGTGTAAATTGAACTTACCATAACAGTAGATATTTGAATGATTGGCTCTATATCACTACATCGAACCGTCACCTCAATGAATGGCATTTCATCTGAAATTCTGTTCATTGATTTCCCCTCACTCCCCCCACTAATTATATATATCATCTCTGAGATCGCACTACAGTGGGGAAAGGGGAAATTTCCTAATCCTTGCTGTACCATGATCTCATTATGAGCAGATTAACGAATGGCATGTTTGATGTAAGTGCACTGACAAGGACATTCTCTGAACTGATTGGGACCCAAATGATCACTGCTGCAGTAGCTGCTCCCTCCCTCCATCCTCCTTTCTGTTTGGTGTGATTTTTTTAATGCAAGTGTGTACACATTTATGTTTTGTTGTTCCTAGCATAGTCCTTAGAGGGCTCAGCCACCCTTTTTCTGCTGGCAGTAAAGCTCTGAAGGGCTTCACACCTAAACATGTCTTTTATAGGTTCATAGGTTTATAGAAGGTTAATAGGCTAATAGCCCTAGAGCCCTTACAGGCCTAGCTTTGTTAAACCTGAGTTGCCCTAATTATTTAGATGGGTGACATTCACAGAGCACATTTATGATCAGCACCAGCTACCCCTGTCCATGAGCAGCATGGGAACCACCCCCGGGGTGAATTTGCAGTCACCTATCCACTTGTCTAGGTTGCGTTTGAATAGGATCAGAGAGGAGCTCTGTTTAATGTGAATTGGAAGGCTATTCCAGAGGAGTGGCAGTCTTCAGGGGATATATCTGTCTCTTCATCATGTTCTGTTTATGTCACAGGCCAAAAAGATCACCAGAGTGAGTAACTCTTGTGCCATTTTACTTGCAGATGTGCAGCATTTCCATCAGGGCAGGGTCAGAGACTGCCCTTTAGGCCAGACACAAGTTGCCTTTCTGCAACCTATAAGATACAGAGTGCAGTGATAGGGCTTTCAGTCTATGCACATAGGTCATGGTTTGTAGGCCCTGCAATTTCATGGTGAGAAACCTCTGGCGTCTCTCCATTTGCTGCAGGTGTCTGGTGAGGTGCATACAAAAGACAGCATTGTATTCTACTAAACATCTGATGAGCATTCAGTACAGTGGGTTATAACATCCTTAGACCTGGATGTGATGTCCTTAGTTATGAGATCTGCAAGATAGAAGGCTTTCCTTGCCATTGAGGAAACTTGGTGGTCAAAGTTCAGATTGCTGTCAACCTGTGTTTCCAAATCTTATACCACTGGGTTTTAACTTAAGGGGTGCTGTCAATATTGTAATTATCAGGGAATTCCACTTTGCCAAAGGAGATAATAGTGCACTTTTTTGCATTTAGTTTTAGTCTGTGGCTTTGGCATCAATCATTTGTCTGCTTTAGCCCATTCTATAACATGTTAACATCACCGGGGGGATCAATGATTGCAGACAATTTGCTATCATCAGTGAACTTGGTAAACTGAAGGCTGTCTACTTTAGCCTTGACTTCTAAGAAATAGAATCTAAACCATAAAGGGACCAGCACAGATCCTTCAGGTATGCCATCAGTGACTGGTCTACTGGTAGAGTTGGAGTCATCAACTTTGACAGTATGGGTTTTGTCAGAGAGCCAATTGGCTATCCATCTAGTGATGTAATGGTCAATCCCCAGCTGGGAGAGTTCCTCAATAATACCTGAGTGGGGAATCATGTCTAAAGCCTTGGCTAGGTCAAGGTAGGGGGTATGCACTGTCTTTTCCTTCATCCAGGGCTTTGGTGAATTTTTTAAAGATGTCTACAAAGTTTAACAAGCATGATCTACTCTTATCAAAACCAAACTGGGTTGGGTCTAGAGTTTGAAGGTCACCTATGTCTTTATTGATGTAGTATGAGTAGCACCATCCACTACCAGTTTGGCACATAGCTGGGCATTCCCTTTTAGATTCTGGAAATAGTTAAAGAATGCCTCATAATTATCCTTAGCTAGGGATGATATTCTGGCTTCATAATTAGCTTTAGAGGACTTTACAAGATTTCTGGTTCTTAATTCAAGCTTTTTATGGAGGTATTCCTCTTCTGAGTCAGTTCCCTTTTGTTTTTGGACATCAGTTTCTTCCTCCTCTTATATAACCTGTTTATACTTGAGGTCCACCAGAGTGGCTTGTTTTTAAAGGGGGCCTGGTTTTGATTCAGTCAGGTGCAGCTGAGACCATATGGTTGTTTAAGTGTTTATACAGGACATTTGTGTATGCCTCTGCACCTCTGCATAGTAGTTATTGTCTGTGATTGCAGGAGGTTTGAAACTTTTTATAAATTTGCTTAGTAGGCTGTAGTTTGTTTTGGCAATTTTTTTTTTGTTGTTCTTGTGGGGGTGTCGGGTCCAATAGTTACATCAAATGAGACTTATTTATGGTCTGTTACCATGGAGAGCATCATACAGGGGGGAGTTCAGTGACAACCCATGTTGGTGGGTACTATGTCTATGACATGTGAGCCCCTTTTGGGGGTGCAGACTATCTGTTCCAGTGCAGTTGTGTTGACAAAGTCCAGGAACCTTTGGGATACTTAAAATCTCCCATGATCATGGTTATCTGAGCTTAAGCTGCTTGACAGTTTAGGTGCATGGAAGGTGCCCTGAAAGTTTGCAAGTTGGCCAGCCTATCCTTGGCACTATAGAACCCATATCATTATGGCTAATGCAGCAGTAATCATTTGAGCATCTACTGTTATGGCAAGTTCAGCTTACACAACTGTACTTTATTGAGCTTTTTAGCAACAGCTCCTGGGTTATATATAAAAAAGCATAATGACTACATAATAACTGTTTATGCATGTCAACAAACTGGGAAAGACATGCTTACCCCACCGCATCCTTAAGAAATGACCAAGGCAAAGCTATGTCATCTAAATGAGCTTACTACTAAGCACGACCATGTTTCATAAACTGAACATGGTGCAAAGATGGATATTCATGTCTACTGCAGAGAGAGAAAAAAAAGAAAATGAAAAACTGTCACACTCATGAAACTGGGAAAATGTTTCAAAAAGAAGGCTGAAGAAACACAGATAATTGTCATTAAAAACCTTCAACTGAATATGTTTCTCTCAAATATCTGGCATAATTCATTGGCTTCACGTATAAGAACATAGTATGTGTTTTCTCACCTCTCTTTGTACTGAGGTAATATTCTTTGAGCTTTGTTATTAAATGTCACAATGGCAATACAGAGAATACCTGTTTTGATCTATTTCATTTGAAATATTTCTAAAATAGCAATAAATAAGAAACGTATACTATAGAAATGTTGAAAAGCCAAAAGCCATTTCTTTGCTACAAGACAAGGCTTTGTACTCACGCACTACGTGTTTTATTCTTTAGAATGCTTTTGAAATTAATTTCACATCTCTTTTACTCTGAAGATGAATCTTTTATCTGCATCTCTGTCTATATTCTACCATCCTTACAGAGTGAATGATAGTTACTTACAGTGGAATTTCTCTATTCTTTCAGTTGATGCGACCATGGATTTGGTAGATATATATATATAAAATATGTATATTATATATATAATATATACTTGGCCCCCTTACATAAAACACTAAAAAAGGTATTTTTACCATATTTTTGGTGAATGCAGTTCGATGATTCTGATCCTTGGTGCATTCAGTTTCATCCACTCACAGTGGAACCATTTTATGACCAGAAGAGCTATCAGTTAAGAAGCATCAAGGGTATATATAGTTGACATCCAATTTCAGCATTTCAGACTATACACTTTTTTAAAAAAGACCTAAGAAATGTTATTTTTATGCAAGGCTCAAGATGACAGAACAGACAATGATTCAGAATGAAGTATTATGCTTGCAAATGCCATTCTTTTCAATTTTGCACTATGTCACCCTGTTAAGTTTTTCATTTTTCTTCATTTCATAATTTTCATCCCTAAGTTGAGATTTTTCTAAAGGATACAATTAACATAAAATTAAATAAAAGATTATTTGCTTTTCAGTCTGATTTACCCCTTCTGGTCCTATCACTGTCACTTAAGATACTAGACCCTGATGTTCTCTTTCTCTAACCTTTTCCTGGTACCACATCTAAAATGAAGTAGCATCCATCTTTTACTGTGCAACATATACAGAAATAAACAAAATAGTTGCATTTTCTGTGTTGTACCAACTTTTAAATAAAATTATCAAATGGTCAGTCCATTTTGTTAACAAACATAATATCTGCTTTTGAAATAGTTCAACACTCCAAATGCTTAAGTTAAGTGAAATCTTTATACATTTATTGATTTATTCTAAAACAGTGTGAAGAGTTTGATGGTTGATTGTTTTATGTAGTGCTGAATTAAAAAAATGCCTGGGTTTATCACTTCTACACTTGCTTATTTAATGTATTTCAAAAGTTGTCATGCCTAACCAAAATCCTGTACTTCTGGTTAAAATAAATTTGATCTATCTATGCCCTGTCTCTACCCTCACACTATTTTCATTTCTCCTTAGAAATCAAACCTTTGTCTTAAGTCACATTTACTCATCTCTCCTGATCACTCACTTACCTTTCCTGTTCACTCACTACCCACCCTTCCCAAGCCTAACAGCCTAGCCCAAGACTTTTTACTATCACCGATTATACTTAACATGACTTTTATATACTTTCTATTACTACCACCTTACCTGACTTTCACTGTGACATTTCTACTGTATCCCCTCTTCATATCTTGAACTTCTACAATAATGCTAACTAATTTATTTAACATAGATTTATCACTGTAAAATCCTTTTGTATATTATATTTTGACTTTATATTGTGAATATACTCTGTACAGATACCCCGGCATATACCTGCAACTACATAAAACCTACATTTCACTGTAAAAGTGTCTCAAATTTGAACCTCATACTGTTGTTTCAAACTGTAATCATTGTAACATATGCTTATATTTGAGTTTTTGTTTACATTTTTATTTTATTGTATCTTTGGTCTTTGCATAATATGACTGTGTACCTTTTCTCCCCTGGCCTCCACTGAAAAAGGGCTTTGTTACAGTTGGACTTTCCTGGTGAAAAAAGATAGACAGATAGACAGACTGACAGACAGATAAATAATTACATTTAGCACATTATCAAATTTCTGATCCTCCAAATATATCCTTCTCTGAAATGTTAAAACTAAGGTAGGTACAGTTGTTCAAAAACAAAAGTCAGTAAACACAGCTAGCTATATTTACTTTTCACTGCCTATTGTATGCTATGAATTCCCTGAGCTTTCATCTCTCCATTAAAATATTGTGCGTGCGTGTGTGTGTGTGTGTGTGTGTGTGTGTGTGTGTGTGTGTGCGCGCGCGCACGCGCGCATGTGTGTGTGTGTGTGTGTGTGTGTGTGTGTGTGTGTGTGTGTGTGTGTGTGTGTGTGTGTGTGTGTGTGTGTGTGTGTGTGTGTGTGTGTGTGTGTGTGTGTGTGTGTTGGGGAGAATAAGCTACTGAAACAATGATAATATTAATGGTTTACTTGATACATTAATATTGTATTTTATTCTTGTTGTCCCTAGCAGGAAAGTGTCTGAATGTATGCAAACAGATTCTTGCTACCTTTGATCTACAATTCAAGATGCAAAGTCCACATACAACATCCCAGTGATTAGCAACTCTGTTAATACAGGATGTGATATTGTTACACCCTTTCCCAGCTACACAAATACAACAACATGGGGTCACCAAAACACCATTGCTACCCTCCAGGAGAAATTCTTCTCAATACAACTTTATTGAATTTTGAATTAGAAGAACTAATTACATAGAAAAGTTCTAATAATTCAATATATAAATAAACAATCTTTAACAAACAAAATAGAAAACAATTTACAGAGACGTTCGCATGTATATCAAATTAGTGTACCTCCATTCTTTACAGTTGTTACTTTCTTAGCAAATCAGATCATTTTTTCCACATATTAAGTTTGGATATGTTTCTATTAGATCTTGACTTAATGATCAGAAGTTTTCAATTAATAGTTATAATTTTTCTTGCTACTTTAAATATAGCCCAAATTAAAGGATATTTAGTTTTTTTAATGCTTTGATGTATGGGGGTGTTAAATAGAATTAGAGATTTAGATAATATAAAATTATCTGTAAACAACCCCTGAAGAAAGTAATGTATGGCTTCCCAATATTTTTTTAAAAGCATGCAATCATAGAACATATGAGACCAGTCAACTTTCAACACTTTTTTTACATCTCCAACATGTATTACTCTTCTTATTAAATTTACTTAGAATGTATGGTGTGATAAAGGATCTGTGCATAAACTTCCAAGTATATATTTTCCACTTTAGAGATGAGGTGGCTCAATATGCTGATTCTAATATGTTTTGTTTATCTTGATCATTGAGAAAGTAACTATTTATAGTATAAAAGTAGTCCCAGTAATTCCCAGTGTATATGTTTGTGTCATTTCTAAGTATTTTATAAATATTTGATAATTTATTTTTATCAAAGTGTCTGTGTTGGGTGGACATAATCAGAAAAGATATTAGTTTTGTATTGATTGCGCTATGGTTGGTGGCATTAAATCTAGTGTGTTTAAAAAATATTGTCTACATTCCTGTAAGTATAACCAGAGATTTGAATCTATGTCAGATTCAATTTTCAAGTCATCAAAAGACTTGATTTCATCCTTTCTTATTAAGACCAATAAGTTAATCCTTTCTCTTTGAAAATTAACATCTTTGTGCAGTCGACTGTAACTATAAGGCCTTGGATAAAAGCAATTGGAAAAAGAAGAAAGAACCAAACTTTATAATTAGTAAATTTAAAAATATAGTTCCTAAATGTCTTTAAAAGGAGTAGCATATAATTTGATTTGTGTAATGTATATGAATGTACCGCAAAGAAATCCTTTAAAATCCATAATGTTGGATTATTTATTATTAGTGTTTTTTGATTATTCAGTGAAATAGTAGAGTCTCATGATAATGAAGTTAGATACAGTTTCCATTTAGAGGAGTAATTGTTATCTATTAAGAAAGTTATGGATTTAATAACTGAAGACTTTGCATATAATTCCAAATCAGGAAAACTTATACCCAGTGGCGGCTGGTGACTTCAAATCAAAGAGGGGCTGCAGAAGACAGCTGAATGGGTGGGGCCAATGGGAAGAGGTGTGGCCAACTAGAAAGGGGTGAAGCTACAGTGGGATCAATGCTGGCCATAGATACATACATGCATGCATATATAAATGCATAAATATCACCACTGCTGTTTGTTTTGCCTTCGAATAGGCATACAGATTGAATCCCAGAAAACAACAGTCATGGGACATTCAGTCTTGTTTTAGTGAAAGATTTAAAAATGCATTGCTCGTATGATGATCAACTGAAAGCATAGTTCAAGAACTGCAAACCTTTTCAGATGATAGAAGTATGATATTTGGATTTTATAAATGTATAAAAACATTTTAGCAGGAAAACTGATGCATGAAGTGATGTCCCCTGTGATGAAGAAATAATATAAAAACTGGAACAATAGAAGTGCGTAACTATCTAGAAACAGAAGGACCACTGGAATAACATGAGACTGAAGCTAATAATGAAAACCACGTTGACATCTAGGAACAATGTACAAGCTATGAATAAAACTTGCCTTCCCTGTTATGTCATATAGATTTTGTGTGATTACCTAGCCACAAAAAAAATAAAATAAAATAAAATCATTCAGACAGAAAAAAAAATAAAACTACTTTAATTTATATCACTTTATGTATAAAGTTCAGTGCGGGCAGATAGGCAGAAGTGCATGATTCCTCAAAATCAGTTATATGTGTAAATCTGTTGTTATGGAATGCATACACATATCTACTGACATCATCAGATCCAATCACAGTGAAAATTTTAAATGATGAAGAAAATATGATGACATCCATTCTCAGATTTACAGAGATTTCAGGAGAGGGTATAAAAGGAAATTCAGCTAAAATCGTCAACAAACAAGATTAACAGAGCATGCAAGATAGCAAAAGAAGAAATATAAGAATAAAAATCAGATGTAGAAGACTAAAAAGAAAATTTAATGTTTATAATAATAGGGAGAAATGTATAGAACTAGTAGAACAGCCACATTGATCAAGATCTAACACACTTAAACTGAAAGAGAAAATGTTGATAACGGCATCTCAAGACAGTGAAATGCATATGAAATTGTTCACAAAATATATAAAGTAATTAGCATATCTTGGCCAATTCAGATCATCTGCATGTGCAACAGGCTTTAAATCAGATTATATAATGTAAAAATAAGAAGTTGTACACATAGAGGTTGACTATGTACCCTTTGGCTGTGGGTTTATATTCTGAGATGCACAGTAATGTGGCAAAAGTGACACACTAGAACTTGAGCAACCATTGCAATGTACAAGTAAATGAGAAGCACTAGAAACCTATAGTTCCAACAAATGCTTAAATTAAAAGATCATTTGCGTGGAATCATGCAATGTTAACTACTACTAAAAAAATGAAAGAACCACCTGTCTCAAAACTACATACCAAAGTTAAAACAAAGTTAATATATCATTTCACCAATGGACTGTTAGCATGCAGTTATAATACTGAAACTGCTACATCGTTGTTGTGGTAGGAAATGTTTTCAAGCAAATATAAGTTACTGAAACTGATGCCATGTGGTTATAAGGTACACTAGTTACTTGAAGTAACTTGTGCCCATGACCTTATGAAAGGATAAATTCCTGATATGTGAGATCTAGAATTAAACCATATTACTAGGAATACTCAAAAAAATGTTTAGTTAGGTCTCTGATTTTTACTTCATTTGTTTGCTTTTTCCCTTGGCAAATAAGTGGCATTGCAATACACAAAATAGCTTTGGATGTATTACTCTTCCCAATAATGTACATTTAACAACAATAAGAGAATGTTGTGCTATCAACTTTCTAATTGAACAGCATCAGTCATTGATTCTGAACCTTTCTATCTCCTGTTTAGTTTTACCTTTGGATTCTTCAGGCAACTGGTTTAACTCAAAGACTAAAAAGATGAGAAGTAAAAAAAAAAAAACTTGGTAAGAAAAATACGTAGGGTCTGAAGAAATGCAATAAGAATACAAGGATATAGCTGGTAGCCTTGAGTTAGTCTGTTGATGTTTTACTGCATATAATTTAATGTTTGGTTATCTGCAATGTTTATCAGAACATTTGTAAAATAGCACTTGTGTTTAATTATATCTATGCAAGATAATAAAATATTCACATACTGTTTAATTAATTGGCTTGGCTTGCCCCCAATGCTCATTAATGCCTGAAGTCCTTAACTAAAGAAAAATAACCTGTCCTTTTTCCATCCTGCATTTTTAACATCAGCATTTTAATATCAGTAAACTTTGTGAAATTACATAAGTAGGCATTTTCAAGTTACATCATCATATTATTCTGCATTAAAAAAGCAAGAAAAAAGTTCCAGTAAACATCTTACTTTTTCATGAGTATTTCTAAAGTTTCCACACATTAAATTGCCTTTTTTGTTAGCATGATTCTGCATCAAGTACTTTCCAGCTTACAAAATGATGACTTAATACTGACTGACCCATACAAAACTCCTCTTACACTCCAACCTTAGCTCCAAGCATCTTTCACAAAAATATCCAATAGGCTAGTACGTAATAAGCTCTTTCTAAATAATTAGAAAACAAATATCATGTTTTTGCAACACCCCAAAGACTTGCCACAGGCCCACCTCTAACCATCCAGGATCTAATTCCCAACACATTACATGCAGCAAAGGTACCCAGACTTCAATGTATATCTCCCTCTTTGAATGTTTTCCTTCACATTGGGAACACTGTTACTAAAATAACTTCTCAACTAAAACTTTGTTATAGAATCACCCACCTATTATCACCAATTGCACAAATGTCCTTGGCTAAATATTTTGCTACCAAAACTTGAATATAAATTGCCAAGGCCATACCTAAACTTAACCCAAACAAATACAAGCATACATTACAAATAAAAGAAAACAAAGCCTGATTATTTTTCCTATTGAGCCCTTCATGAATTCACCATTGTGATATTCTAAAACAATCTAGGTAGTTTATTACAAACACTCTTCTCCTCAGCACATTAATATTTACAATTCATCAATCAGGTTATTCCCTCCACTAAAAAAAAAAAAATATTTTCACTGGGTAACAAAGTCACTCCTTAAGAAATAGAACTACTTTCTCATTTAGCCCGAACAAAATTCAAAACTACAGTGGAGGAAAAGGCCGTATCAAGGTTAGGACCTGCACCGAATCACCTCCCCAGTGAAGTGAAAAAAGAAAATAAATAAATAATTTAACATTTGAATCATTCAAAGCAATGAAAACATCACTACATGAACAGCTACAGAATGAGGCTAAATGCACCTACTATCTTGAGTCTGGCTAAAATGCCAAAGATAAATGCAAGTAACCAAAACCAAAAGTACCTGTCCTGTCCTGCACTGCCTGCTAATACTGATTGTTTCTTGCTCTATTTTTCAGGAAGAGAGCAACAACCAATCAGTCGTCATCCTGCCATTCATGTCACGTATGTGACTGCGGATGTGGAAGTCTGCCCCCTTCCATTTTACTGTGTGGTTACCGCACAGACTTCTGGGCATTACACACTGAAGCAGAACTCTCCATAGTCCAGACTGCCTTTACAGCAGTCTGAGACAGTCCAGCTTTAGAGAAAGAAAAAATGGAACTTGCAGAGCAACGAGCATGCGCAGTTCGTGTTCCGAAACTTTGTGAGTCAGTCGGACTCGTTTTTACAGCAAGTCAGCCAGTTTTTTTTTCATTTAAAAATATTTTATTGTGCAAGTTATGTCCTTTCCTTTTCTTCACACAGTTGGGGGGCTGCAGTCCTGCAGTCCGATGCCACAAGCCGCTCCTGCTTATACCTCCATTTGACCAGTCTTTCATATGATGAAATAAAGCTATTCTAGATTTGTTAGAATACCATCAAAATTTTAGGTTAATTGCATTAAACTTCTTAATTATAATTTTGGGAGGGGGTAATGAAATTGATTGAATAAAGTATTTTAGGAAGGATAATCATTTTTATGATTGAAAGCCTTTCATCCATGGTAAAAGGTATTCTATTCCATTTATTTATAAGATCATCTATCTTAAGCAGACAATTATTATAATTTAATTGGATGATATCTTTGATATTGTTTGTAATTACTGTCCCTGAATATATTATCTGATCCGACTGAGGTACACATTTTTTGTATTTTTGTTCTATTATGTATTCTTTTGGATTAATGGGAAGAATTTTAGTTTTATTATTATTAAAGGTTAATCCCGATTTTTTTTTTGAAAATTCTTAATATTATTAAAGACTGTTGATAAGGAAGAGCCATTTTCCCCCAATGTTATTAAGATATCATCTGCAAATAGTTGCAATTTAAAAGAAATGTTAGAATTTAAATTAAAACCCTTTAACTTTTTTATTTTCTCTTATTAAATTGGTCCAGGGTCCCATTATTAATGTGAATAGAAATGGAGACAAAGGACAACCTTGTTTGGTTCCTTTTATTATAGGTATCTTTTCTAAAATAGCAGAGCTAATTTTAATGTAAGCTTGACTACCTTTATATAGGTTTATTATAAGGTTTATAAACTTACTTGAGAAATTCAGCTCTTCCAAAAGTATAAATTGATAATCCCAGTTAACTGAATCAAAGGCACAATGTATATCTAAGCATATTAGCGTTAGATTTTTATTTAAAGATTTTGCAGATTCTATCAGAGGAATTATACTTTTATGTTAGCATAGGTATTTCTATTTACAATAAAACCAGTTTGATATTCATCTACTAAAAATGGTAAAACAAAATCTTCATTCTATCTGCATATATGGACATGAACATTTTATAATCAATATTCAATAAAGAAATTGGCCTGTACGCTGAGCATTTAGTGGGGTCTTTGTTTGATTTTATTATTGGTGAAATAAAAGTATATTTCCATGAAGGTGGTGTGATAATATTGGTTTGGGATATATTGAATACCTTATGCAGTAAATTTAATGCTGATTATGGGAGGATTTTATATATTTCTGGGAGAATATCATCATTACCAGGTGCTTTATTTATTTTGAGTTTTATAATCTCATTTTGTACATCTATGAAAGATATAGGTTTATTTATACTTATAACTTGTTCATTTGACAATCTGTTTTTAGTGTATTTAGTTATGAGAGATTTGATCTTGTCTTTAGGGTCTACTGTCTGTGAATTCTGATTGATGTTATGAAAGAATTCTTTGAATTCTAATAAGATATTTTGTATGTCGGAGATTAATTTTCTCTTTTTGGAGAATATATCTCTTTAATGTGGTTAACTTTTTGAGTCTTTTAGTTTTGTTAGCTAAGATAGAGCTCTAGGATTTGTTGAAAAGTTTATAAGTTTGAATTTCTCTATACTAATCATTGTTTTATGATTTAATATTTCTAAATATTTTTTTTTAATGTGTTGATCTCTCTTTCTCTTTCTTTTTTCTCATATATTTCCTCTGAGTTTAATTTTAATTTGTCTAATTTACTTTGTATATCTAATAATTCTTTATCCCAAGATTTCTTTTTATTGTTATACCACATGATACTTTTCCCATACAAAAAGGCATTTAGGGCATCCCATATGTAAACTTTAGAAGTATCTTTAGTATTATTTAGTGTAATGAAGTTCTTTGAATTCTTTCATTTTAGTTATATATGCAGGGATTCTCTTAATCAGAACATTATGCGTTGTCTTAGTAAATAATTCAAAAGTTATTGAATTATGATATGATAGGGGGCATGAAATGACCTTAGCTTTTAACAAGTTATCAGTTAGTTCATTAGAAATTAGGACTCTATCTATTCTAGAGATTGTTTTATGCCTGTGTGAATAAAAGGTATAAGGAAGCGAGTCCAATTCAGCAAAGCTGTTTATATCTTTCAGAAGAAATGATTCTATAAAATCTTTTAACAATTTAGCAGAAGTTGAGATTCCTCTTTTACTTGTGGCATTAGTATCTGAATCATTCAAGATGCAGTTAAAATCACCTGCTATTAGTATATTACCTTTAGATATGCTAACAATCTTATTTAAATACTGTTTTACTGTGTTTGCTCCAATACCTGGTATCCACTATATGTTTATTAGAGTATATATTTTCTTATTCAGTTCTGTTGTGACAGAACAAAACATCAATTTATTATCTTTATATACTTCCAATATGTTGGGTGCCGGGAGTGTTTTGCTCCATAATATTGCTACTCCTCTTTTTTTCTCGAAATGTTCTGAGCTAGATAAAACGGTATAATACCTAGTGTTTAACTTATCCATATCTGTAGTTATCAAATGTGTTTCTTGTAGAAAAACAAGATGTGATTTATGCATTTTAAGATATTTGAGTAGGCTTGATCTTTTACAGGGGTTATTTAGACCATTAATATTAATTGAAATACCCTTTAGTAGAAACATTAATAACTCTATATGTAGTTATACTGTAATCTAATAATTTGTATATTATGTGTATAGTAACTCAAATGTATTTCCATCCAGTGGACAAAGCATGCTAGGAGACTTAGTGTCAAATAAAAATCAAGCTGTAAGATGTTAATACATATTATTATTGTGAACGTCAAAAGATACTGGAACAAACAATGATTACATACCATTAAAACATTAACTCTACCCACACCCTTTCTGGAGTTAGTAACTCCTAATTTGAGTAGCATAGACTACTCAAATTATCCTTCTTTCAAACAGCAACAATAATTCAGCCACTGTCATCCTGTAAATGCTTCTAAGAATATTTATATTCATATAATGGAAGTTCTCAACACTAATTTTTTAACTGATCAATTGAATAAAATTATTTTAAAAATTTATCTAACTTATTATAGCCTATTTTCTATAACTTTACTGATAACTTTAATAATAGTTATATACTTGTTCCTAATAACCAATTATAAATAAAGTGGTGTGTAAGAAAGAAGTATAGATATAAAATATGAGTATAAAACAATAAGATTTCTAATAACAGATTTTAAATATATAAGAAACTGTATTAATCATATAAACCTACATTAAACAGTCAACCTACATTAACCATACACAGATGATATATTCAGCAGTATAATGTCTAGATCACTAAATAATATTTATTCTAAGTAAATAGTATGAAATATTACAATATGAAGTAAAAAGTTAAATATTTACCTTATATATGGAACCATTCAAATAATACAGTAATATATTCCATATATACTACAGTATTAACCTTAAAATCATTTCTTTTATAAGATTATAAACTGTTTTTGCAAAATGAATAAATATGACAAACATATATATGTCTTGTGAAATGAAATAACTGTCTTCCAAGAGTCATTAACTTTGGTATTGCAAGATATAATGACATAAAATGAATTAATCCATTAGTGTATCTCTGGTAGGGCTCCTATATATTTATAGAGCTGACCCCTTTTTAACCATAAGCAAGCCACATGTATACTGTATTCTTTACAGGATTCATTCATCATTATGAAATGCTTCTCTATAAAGACTCTATCAGCTAACAGATGGAAACCTTTACCTCATCAATGAGATATTACTATTTTCCCCATGTAAATATAGTGCTATAACACAATGGGAAGAGAGGAAAAAAATAATATTAAAAGGGGGAATTTATTTATTTATACTGATTTGTAAACTATCTTTAGTTCTTAATATACCTAATATGCTATTTCCAATGTTTAGAGTGGTGTCATATAGGTAAACTATATGATATTAAACACAGTTTTATGTATAACAATTCAGGATAAAGAATTATTAATATTACAGCCTTTGTTCTTGAATAATATTACATTACATTTTAAGTGCTTTGCTGTATACATTTTGTGTTTATACATTGTTTGTATGAGTTTTAACATTATTGTGGATATAAACCACATTTCAACATTCCAAGCTGTCTGTGCGACTTTCCTTGAAGATCAAAGTTCATTTAAGCTAATAGTCACACAGACATGAGTGATGTCATCAAGTTGCCTCGTTTTATATATTCTGAATACGGCTTCATGAGCTAAATCAGGGAAGAAAAAGGTTAATCCGTGACCATATCGGAAACAGAAAGAGTTTTATGATAAATTTAACATCCTGAGAAGCAGCACAAGGCCCTGCAGGCTTTAAACAAGTGTAATCTATGCAGGTTGCATGCGCGACTTGCACAGCTCCGATCCATCCAGTTTTAATCTACAACCTTTTAACAAGTCTTGTCGATAGTACAATCCAGTCAAAAAATTCTTTCCTATATCAGTCTGCATAATAAATGCAACAACATTGTTTTCATATTATCCAATGCAGTGCTACTAATGTTGAATTCCCGGATAGAGCAATCTAATCTCAAGAAACAGTACCAAAGCTGTTAATTTTATGTGTAATGCCATTCAAAGCATATATTAAACATGTATCAGTTATATAAAACATTCTGTCATCCACCACCTAGTCCACATTCCAAAATGACCCAAAACTCCCTTCTCTCATGGACTACCCAAACAAATATGTTTAACTATTTTACATTATGTAAATTCAATGGTCTAATACTTATATCTATATAGAATATTGGGAAAATTGTATATATATATATATATATATATATATATATATATATATATATATATATACATTTTATACACAGAAGACCTCTACACACAACTACAAACAACTATACAAAGGACCTCCACACATAACTACATATAATCATTAGAAAGAGGACTTTCACACACAACTACATATAATCAATACACAGAGGACTTTTCACATATCTACATATAATCATTGCACATAAGACTTAAACACATAAGCACATAAAACAAATACACAGGAAACATAAAAATGTATATGAACATATACACTTACATAAGCATGTGATCAAATGTTTACTGTAAAGTCATTGTATTTAGATTTAGAGTTTCTGCTTGAAAGAGCAGATTATTTTTATTTCTTTATTTTTTTCTTCTTTTCATCAGATTTCCAGGTGTCATTTTCTGCCAGTCTTTTAAGACTCGCATTTGCCCATTCCATTTCTTCTAGTTTTTCAATTATGTTATTAGTTTTAATAAAAGTAAGAGCAGCATCCAGGTCTTCAAATGTTTTAAAACCATCCTGTAGAAAGATTTTAAGTCTAGCTGGGAACAACAGGTGATATTTTATTTGTGCCTTTTTAAGTTCTTTAATTAAGGGTAAAAATAGCTTTCTTTTTGCTATGACTAAGTCATTATCAAAACAAATAGTATTGTCATTAAATTTAATGGATGCCTTTGCCCAAGCTGTTTTTAATGCTAGCTCTTTTTCATAAGCTGATAAAAATCTCACTATTACAGATTTAGTAGAGTTGGTCTTACTTGTTTTAGATAAAGCAAAGGATCTGTGCACCCTATCAATGCCATTGGATAAGGCTTCAGGCAACTCCAGGACTTCTTGTAACCAGGTTGTTAAGAATTTAGACAGATTGTTACCTTCTATGCTGTCAGGTAAGCCAAACATCCTGATGTTATTCCTGTGTGACTGGTTCTCTAAATCATCCACTTTGGATTGTAGAAATGAATTTTCTTAATAAGTAATATATGTTGTTTTCATCTGTACATACTCTACTGTATAAATCATTCAGTGCTTGTTCAATACCTGTTATTTTTGTTTTTTTATTGTTTTAAGTCTTCATGTAACAATTCCATTTGTTTAGTACAGTCTTTTTTGAAATTATCAAGCTTTAAGTCAATTTCATCCATTTTCATATATAAATCCTGAATGTTAGTAAGTAAAGAATGTAAGTCCTTTTTGAGTGAGGTTTCTTGATGAACTGCCTTAGAATAACTATACTAAATATATCCAATGTAATCTTGACAGGACAATTTCAGATTTTATTCAAAATCTTTATATATAATCCCAGAACTTGTTAAGTAGAATCAATTGGTGAAGAAAATATCTTTTTTTGAATAAAGTTTGCCAAATAATTCCTGTCATACAAAGTTTAAACAGTCATAGCTGAAGAGTATTGCTGCTGTTCAAAGCACATCTTCGCCACGCCCCCCAGGAGAAATTCTTAATTTAACAAATGAGCAAGGACAAAACAACCTCAGCTTCACTAGTTTCAGTGAAGGTCTAGATGGCTCAGACATAAGTAAAAGTTCTACAGGCACATCTAAGTTGCTGCATTTCACATCTCAGTCCCTTATGAAGAGGCCTACTGCACACTAAAACCTCTTTCAGGATTATTACAACTGGAAACACATAATGTTTTCATCTATTACACATTTCAAGCACTCATAGACACCATCAGAGAAGGAAAATGATATGTACTACTTGGTTGCAGGAATGTCTCTTGCAAGATTCCTAAGCCAACTAGACAGAACAGAGAAAGTTCTTCACTGGCATAATCTTGATAGAGGCCTGCTGTTGTCCAGGCCTGGTAGTTTTGTTTGTTGTGTTTCCTGTGTTTCTGGCAGCGATTTTCTGCTGATAGTCTGTCTTCATTATTATTGAGAGTAACAGGGGTTCCTGACCTTCTGTAGTACGAGTGATTGGGTAATAGCAGGGGCTAAAAGGACTGAGTAGTAATTTGATCTTCTAACTCTTCCATCCTTACTGGTATATAAACCCTGTGTCTGGAAAAGGTTGTGCTTGTATTTATCAGGCCGTGGATGGCAATTAATTACTGAAACTAAGAAGAAATTCCTTAAGATTCTAAGAGCAGGATAAGTTATTTCTTACACTTATTTCATTGAATTGCACTTCTGTAATGCTTATAATTGCACTATACAGTTAATCTACTATATTTCGCACTGTTATAAAGCTTTTTTACTGTTTCACTGCATTTATGTACTGTTTTATACTGTTTTAACTGTATTTTTCATTTCTAGACACTGTTTCATTACTCTAATTGCATGTACTTAACTGTAAACTGCTTTTTTCATACCGAGAGTTATATTTTCTGTTTGTAAGTGCTCTAACCATGCTTTTCTGTGCATTTTTTGATTTTTTGAGGTTTATGTGTTCTAGTCTAGTCTGTTTGCAGTTAAAAGCATTCTCTAGAGTCTGCTTGCTCCTTGATCTGTTTAAAACTTCCATTTAGTTCCCCACCCTATGTCACTAAGTTTCCCACCCCCACCCCCCATTGTTGTGGTGTTCTTGTAATTGGTGGCTTTGCAGTTGCCTGCCCATACTGTACACCTGATCTGCGACACTCCTCCCAGTCTAGTGTCATTAGTTTATTCAATCTAATAGAGAACATTTGTGAAGGCCAACCCACTCAGATTCTTAACCTTGAATTAACTTCAGTTCCAACTTTCTCCATTTCCCCTTTACTGAAAAAAAATTATAAGCTTGTGTGCCCCTTTCCTGTAACAAGTCTAACCCAGATACAGATTTGCTGCATCCAGGACTGTTTGTAAGCTCCTGAGCCCCCCCCCCCACTCCCGGCTTAACTAGGGTTAAATTATTCCTGGCGCCTTAAAGTCTGCTCTTCAAATTTTCCCTTGCAACTAGCCAGCTTTTTAGTTTTAGCACTTAAATCTGTTTCTTTGAGCTCACCACTTGTTCAGAACTTGTTGCAAGCACTAAATAAGCTACAAATTACTACATCACTCAACTTTCCTCACTTGTCTAGAGGAAAAGAGTTTTTAGTACTTAATAAATAAGCACCTATCCAGGCATGTCTAAAGGTCAGCTCCCTGCGTTTTCTCCTGTCTACCTGATGAATCTGGGCATCTTGGGTCAATGCAGCAATTGCCTTATGTGCACACAACCCTCTCCTCCTGCCACCCAACACTACAACCTGTGAGAGATATACTTATATAGCTAAACTGGAAGCAAAGCTCTCTTCACCAAAGACTGGACTAGACAGTCAAGAGGAGAAGGTAAACATTTGCACCACACCACACTCATCACATAGTCCCTCAAAACCTACACCACCAAAACTCACACATAGAAGCACAAAACACACGCCTACATTCACGGAGGCTCTCAATAAAAATCTGCCCAAACAACCGAGACCACCAAAGCTGAAATGCAAGCAACCTCCACCCCCCCAACACAACCCAAATGATTCAACTACAGCCCATAAGGCATAATGCATCCAACACTCTAGTCATAGGTGACTTCCTAGTCTGGCACACTGATGTTCCACTCACCAGGCTAAACAAGGAGAAAGTTACTGTCAGCTGCCTGTCAGGTGCCAGGATCTGTCACATAACACATGCACTCAGGTCACTCCACAAGTACAAATATGACTCTGTCATTGTCCATGTTGGTGTGAATGACCTGAGATGTACCTCCCTGGACTACATAAAAAGAGACATGGAGGAGCTCTCAGATCTTGTAGCCCAGGCAGGTATGACCCTAGCCCTGAGTAGCATCCTGCCATCTCCCAGAATGATAGCACAAGGACAAAATGATTGACTTCAAAAATTGGCTAAGCTTTTGGTGTCATTCTAAGGGAATCCAGTATCTGTCTGCCTGGGATGACATGATCGACAGACCATGATGCTTTGCCAGAGATGGTCTGCACCTGTTGCCCTTGGGATTCCAGATACTGTCAAAGGCTCTTGCCACCCCATAGTACCTTTTTTAGGCAAGGTTCAAATGACAAATTCACCACCGTAACAGGTATAAGCAAGCAAAATCTGAGGGTAATGCTACTCAATGCAAGAAGTCTAAACCTCAAAATGCACTCACTCGAGGCACTCCTTAAAATGGAGAACATTTATATCTGTGCAGTAACAGAGACTTGGTTCAAAGCTCCAGAGAGCACCCCTGCATTACCAGGCTATAATTCATACCACAGCTTTCAGCCACCTAACCCGGACCGAAACACTAAAGGTGGAGGCATGTCCACATTCATCAAGGATATCCACACCTCCAAGCTAGTTGCTCAGCATAATGCATCTGAGATTATCCAAGTTCAACTAACTGTGGCCAAGACCACAATCCAGATTGTATCTTGCTACAGACCCCCCACCATGCCCCAGGATTCCCACTCCTCTTTTCTTGATACACTGGAAAATATTAAGGTACAACCCAACACCCTAATAATGGGTGATTTCAACTACCCCACTATTAACTGGGAAAACTACTCATGTACCAACTCTTTTGCTCAATGTATTCTGGAATTCATAAATTCCAATGCCTTGGATCAATTTATCCACATCCCCACCAGGGGCAGCAATATCCTAGACCTGGTCATCACCAACATGGCCAACTGGTGTTCCACACCAGATGTCAATTCCTCGTTGGTCAGATCCGATCACAAGCTTATCACCCTAGACGTCCACATCCTGCCTCCACCCCCCATTAGGGAAATAACTGTAAAAAATATCTCCAAAGCCAACTTCACGCTTCATAAGACAGAAGTGGCAAACTTCATGACACCCATGCAGATGGACAATAGAGGTACGACTGGTGAATCCTACACAAATGCACTTTATAAGCACTTACACGAGTGCATGGATCATGCTATCCCTAATAGAACCAAGATGCTATCCTCCAAACAAAGGAAGCCAATCTGGTAGACTTCTGCCATAAACAAACTCTACAACAGAAGAAAGAAACTGTTGAAAAAAAAGAGTAAAATCTAATGAATGGAGGAACTCCCTGGTTAGCCTCAGTAAGAAGCTGAGATCCCTCATAAAATCCTCCAAAGCTAGTTATGAAAACAAAATCACCACTGATTCTAAAGACAACCACAAAGCATTCTATAGCTATGTCAAGAATCTCAATGGCAACACTCAGATCTGCTCTGAGTTACAGCACAATGGCACTAAATATACAGAACCAACTGATATTGCCAACATCCTGGCAGATAGATTCAGTGCTAACTTTACCCCCTCTCACCCCCTAAAAGGCCCATCTCTATACCAGAAGAATGCAAAGTTCCTGTAATCATGGCTGCAAAGGTAAAAACCTCACTCTCCAAAGCCAAGAACACAGCATTCTTTGGACCTGACAACATCCCAGGCTGCTTTCTACATGAACTACAGAATGAACTGGCTCCCTCACCTAAGTACCATGTTCAGTCATAGCCTCACCTCAGGCTTTGTGCCTGCTGAATGGCACAAAGTGATGGTTATCCCACTCCAAAAGAGGGGAGTCACCATGGACCCTGGGAACTACCGCCCCATTAGCCTGACGAGCCTGGCCTGCAAGGCCATGGAACGTATTATCATGGAACTTATAAACAAAGACATTGGTAATCTCTAAACTCTGGACCCCACCCAGTTTGGGTTTGTAAAAGGTAGATCATGTCTCCTAAACCTGATATAATTATTTGAAGCAGTCACTAGTTCATGTAGAAAGCAGCCTGGGATGTTGTCAGGTCCAAAGAATGCTGTGTTCTTGGGTTGGGAGGGTGGCCTAATGGTTAAGGTGTTTGCCTTGCAAACACAAGGTGTAGGGTTTGAGTCTCACAAGTGATTATTGGCTAGGCTTAAACTGGCTCGCAAGGGCAGTTAGCTTAGTACTAATCTATGAACCTAT
Source organism: Protopterus annectens (assembly GCF_019279795.1). NCBI lineage: Eukaryota > Metazoa > Chordata > Ceratodontiformes > Protopteridae > Protopterus > Protopterus annectens. The sequence continues at coordinate 1,867,915,247 of NC_056726.1, read as the reverse complement.
ATACCAAAGCCGTTGACAAGGGTAAGGTGGTTCACACAGCCTATCTAGATCTTGCCAAGGTTTTCGACACCACCCCCCACTCTGGAATTATAGATAAACTCACTAAACTAGGTATAAATCCCTATGTCACAAGATGGGTTGCCAACTGGCTTACTGACAGAACCCACACTGTGAAAGTAGCAGACTCCAAATCAGACTTCAGACCAGTGACAAGTGGAGTACCACAGGGTTCATTCCTGGGTCCTCTCCTGTTTGGTATCGACTTCTCCGAAGTACAGGCTAACACAGAAGGTCTTTAGCTAACTTAGTTCACAGATGACTGCAAACTAGGAGGCATAATTGAAACTTCTAATGATGAGGACATCCTACAAAAGGGCTTCACTGAGACAGATGCCTGGTGTCAAAGCCATGGCCTCAAGCCCAATGTCAAAAAGTGCACTGTCAACTCATTTGGTCAAATCTCTGTACCCATGAATTAACACATAGGCGGTAGTTTACTTAACACCGAAAGTGTGATAAGAGACCTTGGGACACAGGTGGACAGTAGTCTCTACTTTGATAAAAACATCACCACAGTGGTCAGGAAATCCTTCTACGTGGCATACCTCATGACAAAAGGTTTCTCATCCAGACAAAAAAGAGTTCATTGTTCCCCTCTACTCATCACTCAGTAGACCCATTATAGAGTACAACGGTCCTTTTGGTATGTACCTCACAAGACATCTACAACAACTGGAAAGGCTGCAGAAATAGAGAGGATTACTGGCCTGAAACAGATTCCCTACATAGACCATCTCAAAAAACTCCAGCTTTACTCCATTGCATATCGCCTACTCAGAGGTGATCTCTGCCTAACATACAAAGCTATGTCAAACCCAGAGCTGTTGGACATGCTCCAATTAAAGAAATCCCAATCCCTCCAAGCTACATGCTCTAGGGACCTAAACCTTGTCACCACAATAAACAGAACATGCTGGAGGGATAGATTCCTGTCCCAGAGACTTCCCATACTCTGGAACAGACTACCTATCTATGTCAAACAGAGCTCCTCATTAGCACTCTTCAAGAAAAATCTTGATGATTGGATGGGAAATAGGAAATTCACCCCGGGGATCCCTTCTGTGGCTCTGCTTGACAGGGGCACAGGAAAATAATTTTCTTGAGTGGCAAAAGCCAGGATACCTTTTTGGCTAGGCTTATATAGGTCCTAGGGCCAATAGCCTAGTACCTATGAGCTTCACTTTGAGAACTGTCTTACAGGAATGGTCTACTTGTCAACTTAAAGTTACTTGCTACACTTGCAACTAAATGAAAAACTAAATACATTTCATCATTTTTCATGCTTCAGGGTTGCATATTCTTTTTCACAAAGTAATTTACTGACAGATTGTGGATGACAAAGCAGCCTGTCTCTGCAGTATCATCCATTTCTAGAAGAGTGTCTAACTTATATGTACCCACCAAAAGATTAAAAGACCTACTTCTGCAAATGTATGCCAGTTTCTCAATCATCTCTCTCAACCAAGTGTTTCCAGTCCTAACACTGCAGATTTTCTGCAAAGTGATGTTTCTGGTTCACCTTTGGTTTGCTGAGTTGCACTTCCTCAATCTATCTACTGGATGTACAAATCACACCATGTCTCACATTCCCCTCAATGTACACCTATTGAGAAAAAGGTCCTTGAAAGTTAGCTCTACTGAGGAAAATATCTAAGCAGTTTAGAAGGCCAGGAAGAACCACACTCCAAAGACGCCCGAAAATATGTAAATGCAAATTTTATTTTCACATAAACGCTCAGGTAAATAACTTTTTGTTCACAGACTTCATCTGATGAATTAACACAGAAACACAGAATAAACAGTCCACTTATACCAGTGATGAGTTTTTAAATTCACCAATCGACAGCCATCATCAAGTCATGAAAATTCATGAAACTGTTATCATATACTCAAAACGCTATGGCTAAAAAACACTTCTAACACAGTCTATAACATCAACACAGAATTGTGTCTAACATCTAAATTCATTAGTCAAAAGACTACATTCGAATTTAAATGCAAATAAAAACTGTTGGAAAAATACTAGTAAAAAAACAAGTAAAAAAAGTTTTAAAATACAGCTTGAAAAAATACAGTATAAAAAAGCAGTTTAAAGGAGGCTCACAAAATACAGGATTGTCTCCATCTGGTGACCAAAAGGCAAACTACACATACAAAAATAATTGGAAAAACAATAGCAAAATGAAAACCTAACACCCCTTGTACTTAGGGTAATTTGGCCATGTATCAACAAAATTTATAACTTTGTGTATGATGTACATAAACAAACAAAAATTCTATTGATATAAAAAAGAAAACTTCTATATAGTTCTATATTATAATTCTGCCACCCGTAATTTCAGAAGCGGGGCAATGGAAAACTTCTTATTGAGTCCGGGGGTCTACTAGCATCCAGGGAGACCTGCCTGTACAATTCTATATTCCAAGCAGGTTTCTCAAGGACCACCTCAGCCATTATCAAAACTTTCTCAAGAACAAAAAAATGGAAATTTTGCATCACTACAAGATAATGTGTGTTTATACAAGGCATTGTTAGTCCTAATATCATACATGTGTTTGTATATACGTCTTTTGAGTTTCCACTCAGTTTTGCCTACATAGAAGGCTGAGCAGGCACCAAATTTAACTAAATGCACAACCCCAGTTGTGTTACAGTTTGAAAAAACCTGTCCACTTATTTCTCTCCCCTGCACTCGAAGTTTACAGAACCAGTGTTCAAAATGTAAGAACATTGTGAAGAGGCACCGCATTTAAAAGTACATGTTCTTTTGAGATTCACTTTAGTGGGTACTTTAACACTCTCAAAAAGTTCTTTCAAATTTCTTCCTTTTTTGTAAGTAGTTTTCATGGGGTCATTTTCAAAATGGAGCACCTGTCCCATTCTTTGCTAATAATTTAAAAATGTATTTAGTTACATGTGGTGCCTACTCAGCCTTCTATGTAGGCAAAACTGAGCGGAAACTCAAAAGACGTATATACGAACACATGTATGATATTAGGAGTAACAATGAAAGCAACACCTTGTATAAATACACTAGATTGTAGTGATGCAAAATTTCTATTTTTCCTTCTTGAGAAAGTTTCTGATCATGTCCGAGTGGTCCTTGGCAAACCTGCTTGAAATATAGAGAGTTGTTCTGGCAGGTCTCCCTGGATGCTAGTAGACCCCCGGACTCAATAAGAATCTTTCCATTGCCCTACTTCTGAAATTACGGGTGGCAGAATTATAATATAGAACTATATAGAAGTTTTCTTTTTTATATCAATAGAATTTTTGTTTGTTTATGTACATCATACACAAACTTATAAATTTTGTTGATCGATGGTTAAATTACCCTAAGTACAAGGGACATTAGATTTTCATTTTACTATTGTTTTTCCATTATTTTGTATATGTAGTTTGCCTTTTGGTCACCAGATGGAGACAATCCTGTATTTTCTGAGCCTCCTTTAAACTTTTTTTTTTTTTAAACTGTCCCCGGGATTTACGAATAATTTATTTCCATACAGGAGTAGTGTAGCCACTCTCGCACAGAATATGGCGCCAAACGACCCAGGAATGTGCCATACTGATATGCACGAGCAAGTCGACACTGTTCATCACAGAAATCCATGTGTAATGCTAATTATCTCATTTGCTGGTGAAAACCAGGCAAATTAGGTCAAATAGTGATCCAAGAAGCAGGTAGGTGGCCGTGCAGGAACAGTTTAAGCTGCAGAAATGTATTTGGCTACTAGCCGAATGCACTTCTGCAAAAAGAAAATGGAGCCATGATAGCTCCAATAAAAGCATCTACCATAATCTGTAGGTATGCCAATGGCCAAATATATGGCCATTGGCATGCTAAAGTGTTTAGTTTTAAAAAAAATAAAAGTTTATTATTTTTGGCCGATCTCGGTCATTTAAGCGTAGGTAAGTGTCGCGCAAATGGGATCATGGGGAAAATAAAAAAAATAAACATGAAAAGTCCATTTTAGGGGAAAGCTGCATTTTGCCATTACAGTCAATGGCAAGCAGAATAAAAACAATGGCAGGGAACAGTGGTTGCTAATGGGGAAGGCTCTTGTGTAGTGCAGTAACCACGGATGAAGGCAGTGGGGTATATTAATGAGGGGACGTATACTGAATCACAAAGTTAACTTAAGTGTCACACTGCACCTAACTGTGTAGGTGCTGTAACACCATCATGTAGACAGGAGGAGCAACTAAAATGAAAAGGGTGTGTGTCATGCTTGCTTTAAGCACACTGGAGCTCCATTCCCTGGGTTTGTGCTTAGCTAAGCACAGTTAATCAAGGGGGTGTGTCTGAGGCTGTATATACGTATTCATAGGTTCATAGGTTCATAGGTTCATAAGTTCATACTAGGCTATCTGCCCTAGGGCATTTATAAGCCTAGCCAGAGTGTGTGTGGCTTTCACCACCCCTTAGGATGAGAATACTATACCCATTAGTTTGCTGTGCCTCTGTCCAGCAGTGATACAGAGATGATATCTCCCATCCAAAGATTTCTCTTGAACAGAGTCAGTGAGGGGCTCTGCCTTACATGGACTGGGATTCTGTTCCATAGTGTAGGGAGTCTCTGGGTGATGAATCTGTCCCTCCAGCATGTCCTATTTATATCCGTGTTGAGGTTTAAGTCTCTTGCTCGTGGCTCTGGTGGATTTGGATTTTTGAGGTGGAGCATGTCCATTAATTCGGGTTGGACATGGCCTTGTATGTCAGGCACAGATCACCTCTGAGCATACTGAATAGAGCTGGAGTTTCTTCAGTCGGGCATCGTATGACATATGTTTGAGCCCCTTTATCCTTTTGGTGAGGAACTTTTGGGGTCTTTCCAACTGCTGCAGGTGTCGGGTAAGGTACATTCAATGGGCGTTGTACTCAATCATTGGTCTGATAAGTGAAGAGTACAGGGGTACAATGACCTCTCCTGATCTGGATGTGAATCCCTTCATGATCAGGTGGGCAATGTAGAAGGTCTTCCTAACCACTTTGGCAATGTGAGTGTCAAAAGAGAGGTTGCTGTCAACTTGGGTCCCCAGGTCCCTGATAACTTCTTCCGTGCTTAATGGATTACCACCTATATGGTAATTAGGGTTACCTTGTTTTTCCCAAAGGGTATGACTATACATTTTTGGCATTTAGCTTAAGGCCATGGCTCTGGCACCAGTTATCCATTTCTATGAGACCTTTCTGGAGGATGTCTGTGTCTGATGGAGTGTCAATTATGGTGCCCAGTTTGCAGTCATCTGCAAATTTTGTCAGCCACAATCCCCTATGTTTGCCTGCACTTCAGAAAAATAAATGCCGAACAAGAGGGGCCCAGGACTGAGCCCTGTGGGACACCTTAGAGTCTGACATGGCACCAGCAACTCTAACCCTGTGTGTTCTGTCCTTGAGCCAGTTTGCAACCCATCTTGTGACATATGGGTTTACATCTAAGCTGGTGAGCTTTTCTATGATGCCCGAGTGGGGTATTGTGTCGAATGCTTTTGCTAGGTCAAGGTAGGCTGTGTGAACTGCCTTACCCTCATCAATGGCCTTAGTGACTGTTTCAAAAAGTTCAAGAGGCAGGATCTGCCCTTGACAAATTGGGTAGCAATTGGGTAGGATCCAGTGTCTGTAGGTCCCCAATGTCTTTATTTATGAGTTCCATTATGATCCTCTCCATAGCTTTGCAGACAAGGCTCATCAAGCTTATGGGGGCGGTAAATCAGGGGTCCGTAGAAGCACCGCCTTTGTGGAGTGGGACCACAGTTGCCGTATGCCATTCTTTGGCTAAGATTAAACAGCAGCCTTATGTGTGGGTTTAGTTCCTCATTGAGTTCGTGTGAAATGAGAAGCATGTTCTCACCCAGGGGAGGGACATTTCTTGCTGTTTACACTAGCTAAATAGGTCTGGGTGGCACGCCAGGGCTGAAACAGGAAGGATATAGGAAAAGAAAAAGGAAATAGCAGAACAAGGGAAATGCAGTACAGACAGCAATATGGGATACTACAACTCACAATGGGCCTTTGAAAGCACTCAATAATACAGCTGGCAAGTGGCTACATAGCTGAAAATGGGAGGAAGTGTAAAAAAAAGAATAAAGGGCAACAGACCAACAAAGGAGACATGAAGTGGAAATCACTAATATGGGACTCTTGTACCTTATAATGGGCCAGGCAAAGCACACTATAATACAGCTGGCAGGTAGCTGCATAGCTGAAAATGGGGGGAGATGTAAGTAAAAAATAATTAAAAAGGGAAACAGCAGAATAAAGGCAATTATGCACAAATTACCAGTAATGCATCTAACACTCACAGTGGCCAAATCAAAGCCATGAGTAATATAGGTGGCAGCTGAACTGTATCATAGTCAGCCAGTCATACAGACAGCATCTGCAGCACAACAGTATAGAGTATGGAAATAGCTTACAGTCTGTTTTTCCCACAAACTCTGCACCATTGGTGTATACATATGGGGAAGTTTAACTGGAAAAAATGTTAGGGGCTGCCATTGCTTTGATATATCAGTATGTGCTAGAGGTTGAGGGCAGAGAGGAGGATAATACTGACAACTGCCACAGACCAAGGAGGAGGAGAAGAGTGTTCAGACCCAGGGTAACCTATCAGGGGCTACATGATCTGGAGATAGTAGAGCATTACAGGGTGGACAGAGACATACTTCAGCAAATGACCGAGCTATGCTAGCCTCAACTCAGACATAGAACCAACAGACAGGCACCCATTTCAGTGGATACGAAAGTATGTGTAGCCTTTAGAATTCTGGCTACAGGTACTTTCCAAAGACCTACTGGGGACATGATGGGGTCTCACAGGCATCTGCATCTAGGGTACTCCACCAGTTACTGAATGCCATGCTACCACATGCCAGTGAGCACATTTACTTTCCCAACACTTGTGAGGAGAGGATCAGCAATATGCATCTCTTCCACCATGTAGCAGAATACCCGGAGGTACTGGGTGCCAAAGACTGCACGCACATTCACATCAAAGCACCACCCAGTGAACAGAGTAGGGTCTACATAAACTGCAAGGGCTTCCCCTCCATTAACTGCCAGGTTGTGTGCAATACCCAGGGCATTATCATGAATGTGTGTGCTGGCAGACCTGCAAGCTATCACAACTCCCACATCTGGCATTCATCACAGCTGAACCACATATTTGCCAGTGGGGCCATCCCTTATGGCCATCTAGTGGGGGATGGTGGCTATGCACTGGAGCCGTGGATGATGACACCCATCATAAATGCACACACACCCACACAAGAATGTCATAAAGAGACACATGCACAAACCAGGATCACTATAGAGCATGTATTTGGGATGTTCAAGTCACGGTTCCGCTGCCTTGATGTATCTGGTGGAGCCTTGCAGTGCTCTCCAGCCACATGTGCACACATGTTCATAGTATGTGCCATGCTACACAATATGCTACTACGGAAACAGCTGCAGCAGGAACAGCATGGGGAAGGGCCACACAGCCCACCACCATTGCCAACGTCCCCACAGACACAGAGGGACTCACAGGAGGAGGCCTCTGAGCCTGCTCCCATAGGCAGACAAAGCCGTGCCCAATATGCTCACACCTTGGCAAAGAGACAATGCATAGCACACACAGTGACACTGTAGGAACCGCTGGGACTGACACCTCTCTCTCTGACTCACACACACAGTAAAATGGATGACACACACATCACATTACCTGTAACTTACCATGTATAAGCCATGTACTGTGTGCATCCAGCACAGGCGGCCCTCAAGCACTGTCCTTATAACTGCTGCAAGCACAAGCACAAGGTAAGTCAGTCTTCTTAACAATAAATGAATGGAATAGTATGTTCAGCTAGCATATCTATGGTAATGCTGCATGCATACAAGGGGAATGGGGTGGCTTACTGGGATAGCAGCACACAACTGACAGCTATGTTGGCCACCAAGAAATGTCTGGCCAAAACTGACCTCCACACACTATGCAGTAGCATCCAAGGTGGCAAATTGCACTGCAGTATTGCTGTGGCGACAACTAAGTGGGGGGTCATAGGTCATGGGCATAGATGTCAGGGTGAGGGTCCCATAACCACCCCTCACACCTACACAGCACGTCAGCTGTAGAAAACTACAGAGAGATGTCTGGTAAAGGCATACAAATGGTGGCAATGTTGAATTAACCCCCTACAGACTCACACAACAATAGCATAGCAGGACATGCAGTTGCAGTAAGGGTATGAAGGATAAGAAGTCTGAAACTCAAATGTATGACAGTACAATCTGACCTGGGCTCTTTACTGATATGCCTCCAGTCCCCAAGACAGGGCACAATAGTATGGTAAATGGAACCAAAATGTAAAGCAAACATCAGCACAGTTTATGCAAATGTGTAC